>NW_021941248.1:144813-172313 GCF_902148845.1 Salarias fasciatus
AGGCAGGAGAGAGAGAGAGAGGGAGAGACCAGGAGAGAGAGAGAGAGAGAGGGAGAGACCAGGAGAGAGAGAGAGCAGGGAGAGAGAGAGAGAGGGGAGAGAGAGAGAGAGAGAGAGAGAGGGAGAGACCAGGACAGAAAGAGACCAGACAAACAGCGGTTGGACAGCGGCAGTTGGACAGGCGTTTAATGATTCACATAGAAAAAAGAAGACAGACCTTCATAAACCAAAGACACCTCAAACAAATGTCCTTGTAGCGCCGCATTATGTAATAATGTAATACATTTTCACATCATTATGTAATAACGGCGCATTATGTAATAATGTAATACATTTTCACATCATTATGTAATAACGGCGCATTATGTAATAATGTAATACATTTTCACATCATTATGTAATAACACCACATTTTGTAATAACTTGCCGCATTTTGTAATAAAATTCTTGAACGCAATATGGAACAAAGTTTGCCTCATTTGTAATAAGTTGTTACATATTGTTATTACATAGTGGTGTTAAAACATGTTTTGGAAGAAAATGTAATAACTTGGTGCATTATGTAATAAACCACCAAAAGTCCTGAAACTCCTCCTGCAGCTGATGCATTCTGGGTATTTCGCTCTGAGGCCAGTTTGACCGCAGCCGGGTAGCTAGCTGACTGTTAGCTCATGTGGTGGGCCAGTTTTGGGCCCACGGACCTTATGTTTGACACTCCTCCTCTGGAAAATATGAGATGAGATGAATTTGACTGTCACTGTAGAGACACGGGTGTAAGTGGATGAATGGATGATGGATGGATGAATGGTAGGTGGATGAATGGATGATGGTTGGATGAATGGTAGGTGGATGGATGGATGAATGGATGAAGGATGAAGGATGTATGGATGGGCTTAGACCACTGTTTAAAGGTCAGTTTTGCCTGAGTGTTGACGTGTTGTTGCAAAAATAATCCTGTAGTTCTTGTGGACTTTTTTTTTCCTTAATGTCAGTTTTAAACAGTGGTCAGACCATTTATGAGTGAAAATTGGCAAAAAAAAAATATTTTTCATAATTTCAACTTTAAAATAGTGGTAAGGATATATAGTAAGACAATTTATTAGCAAAACCTGAAAAAAATTAGTGATAATTTTAACTTTATTTTGAAGGGAAGACTATAGTAAGACCATCGATGAGTGAAAATTGAAAAAAAAAAGTTTTTTGATCATTTTTTACAATTTTCACGTTGTTTTGAATGTAAGGGTATACTGAGACCATCGATGGGTGAAAATTGAAAAACTTTTTTTGATAATTTTCAATTTATTTTGGAGATAAGGCTATGGTAAGACCATCGATGAGTGAAAGTTAAAAAAAAATGTTTTTTGATAGTTTTTGATCATTTTCACTTCATTTTGGAGGTAAGATCAAATTTTTTTGATATTTTTCAATTTATTTTGGAGGTAAGGTTATAGAAAGACCATTGATGGGTCAAAATTTAAAAAAATATTTTTTGATAATTTTCACTCTATTTTGGAAGTCAGACATCAATGGGTGAAAGTTTAAATTTTTTTTTTTTTTTTGATATTTTCACTTTATTTTGGAGGTAAGGCTATAGTAAGACCATCGATGAGTGGAACTTAAAAACAATTTTTTTATATATAATTTTTACATTATTTTGTAAGTAAGGATATAGTAAGACCCACGATGGTTGAAAAATTGAAAAAAAAAAAATTGGGGGGGGAATTTTAACTCTGTTTTGGAGGTAAGAACATCGGTGGGTGAAAGTTTGAAAAAAAATGTTGATAACTTTTGATAATTTTCACTCTATTTTGGAGGTAAGGCTATAGTAAGACCATTGATGGGTGAAAATTGAAAAAAAAAATTGGGATAATTGTGACTTTATTTTTTCAGTAAGGCCATCGATGGGAGAATATTTAAAAAACATTTTTTTTGATAATTTTCACTTTATTTTGAAGGTAAGGCTATAGTAAGACCACTGATGAGTGAAAATTTAAAAAAAAAAAATTTTTGCTCTTTTTTTGAAATTTTCATTTTGTTTTGGAGGTAAAGCTACAGTAAGACCATCGATGGGTCAAACCTGGAAAAAAATTTTGATAAGTGAAAATTGAAAATTTTTTTTTGATAATTTTCTTTTTTTTTTTTTTTTTTTTTAGGAAAGGATATAGTAAGACCACCGATGAGTGAAAATTGAAAAAAAAACTTTGGATAATCTTCACTTTATTTTTTTGGAAAGGCAACAGTAAGACCATCGATGGGTGAAAATAGATAAAAAAAAAAACTTTCTTGATCATTTTTTAAAATTTTCACTCTATTTTGAAGGCAAGGGTATCCTAAGACCATCGATTGGTGAAAATTGCAAACAAAAAAAAATGTTTTTCATAATTTTCTATTTATTTTGGCGAGAATGCTAAAATAAGAGCATTGATGGGTGAAAGTTGAAAAAAACACATTTTTTGGATAATTTTTGATAATTTTCACTTCATTTTGGAGGTAAGACCATTTTTCACTAAAAAAATTCCGTTCCCACTTTTATTCAAGTCGAAATTAAGAAAAACAGAAACGTTGTCAGAGTAAGTCTATTTATACGTTGACCAACAAAAGCAAACGTTTTTATAATTGCACCTGGAAAACTGCTAAGGTGAAAGTCAGATTGTCCATTAGTGAAAATCAGAAGAATAGGAGGGGAATTGAACCAATGACCTGATGATGGAGGGGACCCTGCCCAACCAACTGAGCTACAGCAACATATCAGCCTTCCCTGCAAAACCATCACAAGACCAACAAAAGACCAACAATAGGTTGAAAACAGTGGTAAGGCAAAGTAAGACCATTTATTAATAAAAATTGGAATGAAAAACATTTGTTAGTTTTTGATAATTTCCACGTTATTTTGGAGGTAAGGCTATAGCAAGACCACCGATGGTTGAAATTTGAAAAAAAAAAAAAACATTTTTTTTTTAAAGTTTCGCTCCATTTTGGAGAAAACGCTATCGTAAGATCATCGATGGGTGAAAATTGACAAAACAATGTTTTTTGATAATTTTCACTTTATTTTGAATGTCAGGCTATAGTAAGACCACCGATGAGTGAAAATTTGCAAAACAAAACATTTTTGATAATTTTCACATTGTTTTGGAGGTAAGGATATAGGAAGACCATCGACAGGCGAAAATTGGGAAAAAAAATGTTTTGATAATTTTTGATAATTGTCACTTTATTTTGGAGGTAAGGCTAGAGTAAAACCACCTATGGGTGAAAATTAAAAAAAAAAGTTTTGATAATTTTCACTTTATTTTTTGGGTAGGACCACCGATGGGTGAAAATTAAAAAAAAAAAATTGGATAATCTTCGCTTTTTTTTTTTTAGGTAAGGATATAGTAAAACCATTGATGGGTGAAAATTACAAAAAAATATATTTTGTGATCATTTTTTTAAAATTTCACTTTGTTTTGAAGGTAAGGGTACTAAGAATATCGATTGGTGAAAAGTGAAAAATATTTTTTTTCTAATTTTCAATTTATTTTGAAGGTAAGACCATCGATAGGTGAAAATGTATAAAAAAAATTTGGATAATTTTGACTTTATTTTTTAGGTAAGGCCATCGATGAGTGAATATTGAAAAAAAAATTTTTTTTTGATAATTTTCACTTTATTTTGAAGATAAGGCTATCGTAAGACCATCAATTGGTGAAAAATGAGCAATTTTTTTTTCTAAATTTCACTTTATTTTGGAGGTAAGCTTATAAGAAGACCATTGATGGGTGAAAGTTAGAATAAATGATCAAAACGTTTTTTATCTAATTTTCACTTTATTTTGAAGGTACAGCTATCATCAGACCATCGATGGTTTAATGTTAGAAAAACAGATTTTTTGATATGATGGTCTTACTGTAGCTTTACCTCCAAAATAAAGTGAAAATTACCAAAACATTTTTTTTTCAATTTTCACCCATCGATGGCCTTACCTTCAAAATAAAGTGAAAATTATCCCAAAAATATTTTTTCCAAACTTTCACCCATCGACGGTCTTTCTACAGCCTTCCCTTCAAAATAAAGTGGAAATTATAAAAAAAAAAAATAATAATAATAATTTGCACTCACCAATGGTCTTACCTTCAAAATAAAGTGAGACTATAGTAAGACCATCGATGAGTGACAATTACAACAAAAAAATGGTATGGCAGTGGATGGATGGATGGATGAATGAGCTGATGGATGGATGGATGGATGGATGAATGAATCCATGGATGGATGGATGATTGGTAGGGCTGGGTACCGGTTAACGGTACCACAGTGGTACCGACTGAAAAACCTGGGTATATACCGGGACCAAACCAGAGCCGTGCGTACGGGGATCAGTGTCGGTTCTTAAAGCGGCGGCGCGTCAATAAACACGTGGAAACGACGGTTCAGTTCTTCTCCTTCACTGGAAAACGCTGCGTCCATCACTGAACATGTGACCACGTCTTCCTGTCTCACCGACAGCAGGCAGCCTGCAGCCTGCTTCCTCTGTGGTCTGTGTCAAATAAGGCTGAACATGCAAACAGCACCCCTAGTGGCAGGAAGTGTAAATGCAGTCATGCCATCCGCCGTGAAGGCAGGAACCGAAAACAGTACCGTTCAGGACCCGGTACCGTACCTGAGACCAGAAAAATATCTAACGGTACCCAGCCGTAATGATTGGATTAATTGACTGAAGGATGATGGATGAATTGATTGATGGCTGATAGATGGCTGGATGGAGGGATGGATGGATTGATGGATGGATGCTGGAGGGATGGATGGATGAGTGGATGGATGGATGGATGGATGGATGGATGGATGGATGGGTATTGAAATGGTTCCACTGAAACTGTACTCCTGATAATGAATGAATGAATGAATGAATGAATGAATGGGCAGGAAGGCAGGGAAAACTTACCCGAGTTGACTGCGCTCTGAGCAGCTGTCTGCAGATCACTGTGTGCCATTCATCCATTCATCCATTCATCCAGACAGGTTCTCCTGGTTGCATTTCGGCCGTTTCCTGTCTGCGGCTCCAGAGGCGTGGAGGTGAAGCAGCTGGTGTCCAGCCTGGCGGCCTGCGGGCCTCGTCTTGAGCCTCGTTTTGTCAGTGTCTCTGGGAGTGTGTGTGACGGTGGCGTCACACCGGCCGTGGTGTGTGAAGCCCTCTGAGATGACTGGAATCACAACCAATCAGATCCTCCTAATTAACACTAATTACCTCCAAACGCCATGAAACACGAGGCCGGCGGCCGCGGCGCCTGGACGCTGATTTCATCTTCTACTCGGTCTGCCCTCGTCTCGATGAGCGTATCGTTTATAGACACCTGGAGTAATTCAGCGCTGTCTGCAGCCGCTGGCGTTCATCAGCCTGCGACTGTCATAAAGGCCGAGCGCCATCATCGGAACATCTCGCTCTCAACACGCTCGTTCGTAAATTCCACATCTTTCTCAGGTAAACAAATCCTCAGACCCGACAGAGACGCTGAAGCCCGGCCGGGGAATTTACGGCCGCCGTAATGAAGAGCCTATTTACAGTTGAGGGCGTTCATTAAAAGTCATAAGCCCCGTCTGGACGGGTGAATACTCCCGGGGGGACGGGGCGATAAAGTTTAGCGACGCTCCTCCTTAACTGGAGTCATCACTCTGAACGGCACTTTTACCAGAGCTGGAATTACAGCCGCCGGCGCACTGACCATAAAACCGGGTGTATGACGGAAGCCGATAGCAGGGAAACGTCGCGGCGGAACGTTTCTCCGTGTTTCCTCCTCCGAGACATTAATCCTGAACCGGGGCTGCTGGGATTTACAGGTCAGCTCCGCCACGGCCCGGAATAAACGCCCAAACGTGACGGCGTCTCCGGCGCCTCCTCTCAGATGAAGACTTCAAGAACAATGTCATGTGATCATCGTAGCCGAACATACCAGAAGGAACGTTTTTATCCGGTAGTTGTGATTTGTGAGACTGCGACGCTGCATTCAGGTCCAGCATGGAAAATCCCCTACTCTTCACTCCCCCACAGCCACCAGGGGGCGTTCAGGTGCAGAAACATGGAACCGTTTTATAGATGCCGACCGAATTCCGTAAAATCAAACCACCAAATTTGGTACCCGTCTTTAACAATATCTACATCCTCTGCCTCTGATTGGCTTGTTGGTCCTTGCGTTGCAGTGAGTTTCAGCCAATCAGAGGCAGAGTAGAGTCTTGGTTTCACCATCAGTCTGGCTCACAGCTTCTGTTTTTTTATGGCGCCGGTTGTGGTGAATATTATGACTTTGTTTTCATGAGTTCCACTGACCTCAATTTCTACCACAGTTTTTAGTGAGAAACTGAATTATTTTCTGGATTATAAATATATCTTTTATATATATCTTTTATATCTTTTTGTATTCTGAATTGAAACAGGAAGTCTTAACATTCAACCATACCTGAAGTGAGTTGATTTTTTGCAGCTTCACTGTAAAGCTTTTTATTCCACTAGCAGCTGTTTTTATCCATTTAATCCCTGATCCCTGTCATTCTGATTCATCCTCATCGAGGTTAAAGGAAGGAAGAGGAAGAAAGTGTGCATGTCTGTTTTCAGATTTAGGATGTCAAAGTAGAAGATCATCAGCAAAATATTTAATTTCAGTCCAGAAAAATCCCCTGAAGCACAGCAACGCAGCACACATGCCACCAGACCAAACTGGATGTGCTGAAAGTGGGGAAAAAAAACACTGCAACAACCTTCAGAAAACGGACAGAAACAGAAGATGAAATTCCAACAAATTACCTTGAATGCATGTCTTTGGACCGTAAGAGGCGGCGAACACGAGCACGGACAAACAGGCTGCATGAAAAGGCCTCCCGGTGGGAACGCCGCCTCGGCTCCGCACGCTGCCGGTTCGGCGTTCAAACCCTCGTCTGGTGGCGAAGCTGGAGAGACAGCAGACCGACGTCCCACATGAAGGAGATCTGAAAGATTTCAGTCCACAGAAACTCAAAAAAACACTTTCAGACAACATGGGAGAGCTGAGAGGCAGTGTGTGTGTGTGTGTGTGTGTGTGTGTGTGTTGCTGACAGAGACAGCAGGTGTACGGCGGAGAGGAAATTGGTGCATTAGTGTGTGATAGCGCGAGGGTGGAGGAGATTGCTGGAAAGAGAGACAGGAAGGAATCGAACCCCGGGGACTGAGGAGGAGAGAGGGTGTGTGTGTGTGTGTGTGTGTGTGGGATGGCGAGGGGAGATTCAATCAGCTGTGCTCACCTGACGGTCCTCTCAAACACACACGTGTGTGTGTGTTTGAGAGGACCGTCAGGCGAGCAAATCATATAATGACATAAAAACAAGTTAAATGTTCATTCAGGTTTCACGTGGCGAAGCTTCATGGAGCCGCTACCGAGGGACCGCAGAGCCACATGTGGCTCCAGAGCCGCAGGTTGAACACCGCTGCTCTAGAAGCCGTCCGCTCCACTGCAGCGAAACGTCTTCCTGCTTCATGAATCTGAGTTTTCCTCCACACCCGGCAGCCTGCTGGCGGTCGTTACAGGACCGATACCTGGGAGGCGGGGCTTCACTGTGACTGTGGCGACGGTGATCCGGAGAGCCGCTCGCACCGAAGGGACGCTGAAACTCGCCCTCCTGGGCATCACGTGCTCGGCGAGGCGTCGCCACACACCGTCGCCTCGCGGTCCGAGGGATGAGAAGACGAGCGGACGGGGAAAACACAGACTCCTGGGTTTCACTGTCATTTCAGAGAAAATGGTCGATAAGAACCCCGCCTTCCTCCAGAGTGTCGTGACTCCCAGGATTCACCCTCGCCAGTAAATCCTCTCTGGACCAGCTGACGGCGGCCATCACTCCCCACGGCTCCATGTCTGGATCAGCATTATCTAAATGTCAGTTAAATACCCGAAGTCGAGCACGATTCATCTGAGGCTAAAAAGGGGCGGCCATCTTGAATGACATCATGAATCTCAGCCGTTCATTCATTCATCCCCATCATGCATTTTTAACTGATTTCTATCTATGACGGGCATCGTTTATCCCACATGTAAACAGTCGGGATGGTTCCAGATCCGGTTTCTGGTTCATTTTTCTGAAACAGAACCTCAAAGCGATGCGTCCTCTTTGGTTTATATGAGTTTTAGAACTGTGGCTGACATCAGGCTTCAGTTTGAATCCCGTCCGCCTCCAGCAGAGACGCCGCCGTCATCAGCTCCAGAGACGTTTCATCAGCTGCCCCCCCGCGGCTTTTACCTGCAGACCCCGCCATGTGACGCCCTTCATGTTGCTCCTGCTGTCTTCGTGTCTCCTGACCGGACGGATCGCCGTCCATCCTGTGTTCCATCACTTCCTCCAGCAGTCGGGCGGTTCTCGGCCGGTCGGGCTCGGCTCAAGGCGAAGGAAGCGGCGATCGCCGGAACCGTGAGACGCTTCTCAAACCCAGTTTCTCCTGCAGTGTTTCAGTTTCCTCTCGCTGAGAGCAGTGAGGTCGAGTCGATGACTTCTTTCTTTAACTGATGTCTGTTTTGGCTAGCAGGCCTACTATTTATTTGACACTCGCGCACGCGCGCGCGTGTGTGTGTGTGTGTGTGTGTGTGTGTGTGTGTGTGTGTGTGTGAGCCCTGCAATAGGCTGCAGTTCCAGCCTCCCCGAGGCAACAGTGGAAGACAAATGGAGGACAGCTCGAGTCCCAGACTCACAGCCGTTTGAGGCACGTTTCTCAGGTTTAATCTCAGGATGAACCCAGAGTCCAGGAGGGACGTCTGGTGGAATCAGTGTCACTGCCAGGGATATCGTATCAGCTCCGAAAAAAGGCTTATTGGGTTTGGAGTAAAGGCCCGACACCTTAGACATGCCGGAGTCCATTTCCACGGAGGACAATAACCTTTTTATGAGGCGGAGACGCTCGTATTACTGGATATGATTTGAGTGGCGGGAGGGACGACTGGGACGTTTGAAAGAGGAGCTGATGGTTGTCCCTCGGGTCCTCAGTGTGAGCAGAACCACATCGAGCACACACACACTCAATAAATTAAAGCTTCAGAGTAAATAGAAGCGCCTCCTCCGCCTGACCGGCAGACGCCTGAGGAGGTTAATCTCCGTAATCTGACGCTGAAATTCACTTTCTTTTGTTTAAACATTCAAAGGAAACATCTTTCTGCAGGAGTTGAACTTTAGGCCATGAGCACTAAAAGCCAGCGACATGCCGCGCATACCGCCGGACCCGGAGGACCCGGAGGCCCCAGAGGACGCCTCGCCTCCCGAAAACAAACATGACCTTTACCCCTGTCCCCCGGCGGGAGTCACATGACCGGCCGGAGAAGCACGGGGGCTGCTGCATTATTCACCGCCTGGTATTGATGTGACCTGGACGTCTCGCAGCTTCGGGCTCGTTCAGACGGAGATCAGGAAGATTTCCTCCTTCCTGAGTGAAGGTCTGAGTCGTGTTCCGGTTGGATGGAGTCTGTTCTCGATGGGATGAGCCCTGGTTCTCTGTCAGTCCAGTTCTGTTAGATGGCGACTCGCCGTGTGGTCGATACGCCGGCAGCCATCCTCCATGAATCACCAGAGACAGAAATCTGCCGCTCTGATCAAAGAAAGCTGTTTCATTTGGCAGGTGGTTCCTCATCAACCCCTCGGGTTCCAGTCAGGACCGGCCCGGGGTTCTCAGGGGGTTCCAGTCAGGACCGGCCCGGGGTTCTCAGGGGGTTCCAGTCAGGACCGGCCCGGGGTTCTCAGGGGGTTCCAGTCTGGACCGGCCCGGGGTTCTCAGGGGGTTCCAGTCAGGACCGGCCCGGGGTTCTCAGGGGGTTCCAGTCAGGACCGGCCCGGGGTTCTCAGGGGGTTCCAGTCTGGACCGGCCCGGGGTTCTCAGGGGGTTCCAGTCAGGACCGGCCCGGGGTTCTCAGGGGGTTCCAGTCAGGACCGGCCCGGGGTTCTCAGGGGGTTCCAGTCAGGACCGGCCCGGGGTTCTCAGGGGGTTCCAGTCAGGACCGGCCCGGGGTTCTCAGGTGGTTCCAGTCAGGACCGGCCCGGGGTTCTCAGGGGGTTCCAGTCAGGACCGGCCCGGGGTTCTCAGGGGGTTCCAGTCTGGACCGGCCCGGGGTTCTCAGGGGGTTCCAGTCAGACGACACAGATGTGATGCTGCGTCTGGAGACGAGGGAATCCCTCGTCACGGTTCTCCTTTTGGTTCTTCTGTTCTTTTTGAGATTCTGACTGTTTACACCACGATGATCCAGGTGTCAACGCTTCATGTTTGTTTCCATTCAGAAAAGCTTCGCTGACGTGACGATGTACGTTTCCAAGGAAACGGCTGAAACACTGAAAACGATGTAGTTGGTGCTGTTTGTTGTTTTTTGAAGTTAACCCGAAACAACAGTTTACCAGGACCAGGACTAGCCTCGTGAACCAGCCCCGCCCACTCCATGTCTACATTGGGATTTAGTAGCTGGGGGTCTGGGGACGAGCCAATAGAAAGAGAATGCGGCTCGGCCATGGATCAGCCGAGCCAATCAGTGTTGCCGCTTTTTGTTTTCATATTTTTTTGGCAAGTTCCGGCGACTAAACCAGAAGTGACGTCATCACCGAGCGTAGCGGAGATTACGGACTTTAACCGTTGTCTGAAAGCTGCAATAAGTAAAATTACAGACAAAATACCAAGAATTACAAAAGTCAAGCAAGAGCCAGAGTCTGGCCTGGTGAGTTTCTAACAGAAAAAGACGTTTTCGCGTGTCTTTGCGTGTTTGTTTTGAAGCGCTGATTGGCTGAAGTGCGTTGTCAGTCAAAGGAGTAACCGACGCCCCCTGCACGAAGTTTGCATTGGCTTGTCCCCAGACCCCCCAGCTACTAAATCCAGATGTGGATGTGGAGTGGGCGGGGCAGGTTCACGAGGCTAGACCAGGACCAGGACCAGGACCAGGACCAGGACCAGGACCAATTAATGGAGCAGAATTTCCACCATTTCCATGGAGACGGAATCAACACATTTTCAAAAGGCTGTGTTGTCGGTGGCCCAGAGCTGTATCGTCATGACAACGGACCCCGAGACTCAACAAGGGCTTTCTGTTTTCGCTGGAGAGCATCGCCGCTGCTACAAACCACTGAACTTCTTATTGTGAGCCGGCACGGCCACCCACTGCACCACACAGCTATTCTTCTCTGAAAATACTTGGAGATAAGCGAGGAGAGCCAAATCTGAGGGTCCATCTGCCTCGCTCAGCGAAAACCACTGTTAGAGGGTGAAGCATGGTTTAATGAAAGATTCCACAGGTGGAGTGTGGAGATGGAGTTCAGGCAGCGCAGCTGTTTGACCTGTCTGTCCTCAGAGCAGAGACACTGTCCCCTTCACCGTCCTGACGCAGCAGTCACTCTGTTTCAGATGGTAATTCCTCTGCGAGTCGTCTGCTCGCTCTGCTCTCAGATCATGCGTGTTTCCTTGCATGTCTGCGTTTTTCCTCCTGGACCGTATGTGAGTGTGTGTTCTGGTGCTGTCAGAGTGTCCGCCCGTCTGCTCGTCCATCTGCCGTCCGCTCGCTCGTCCCAGTGTGGACAAGCAGAGCATTTTTCACTCCACACTCTCTAACAAGCCGGTTTTTACACCTGTTCAGCTGCCAGACACACACACACGCACACATGCACGCACGCACGCACGCACGCACGCACACACACACACACACACACACACACCCACACACACTCTCTCTGTCTCTCTCTCTCTCTCTCTCTCTCTCTCACAGTATCCGCTCCTCTCTCCTCCTCCACGCCGCCTCCGCTCCTCTCCCAGGGTTCTCGTTTCGTCTTTTTCTCTCACACTGTGTTTGCTCTCCTTCCTCGCTGCTGCCCTCACGTCTCCGTCTGTTTGTTTCTTTTTTTTTCTCAGACGACAGCTGCCACTCACACACCTCTAGCTGCCACTCACACACCTCTAGCTGCCACTCACACACAGCTCTAGCTGCCACTCACACACCTCTAGCTGCCACTCACACACCTCTAGCTGCCACTCACACACAGCTCTAGCTGCCACTCACACACCTCTAACTGCCACTCACACACAGCTCTAGCTGCCACTCACACACACCTCTAGCTGCCACTCACACACCTCTAACTGCCACTCACACACACCTCTAGCTGCCACTCACACACACCTCTAGCTGCCACTCACACACACGTCTATCTGCCACTCACACACCTCTAGCTGCCACTCACACACCTCTAGCTGCCACTCACACACACGTCTAGCTGCCACTCACACACCTCTAGCTGCCACTCACACACGTCTAGCTGCCACTCACACACACCTCTAGCTGCCACTCACACACAGCTCTAGCTGCCACTCACACAGCTCTAGCTGCCACTCACACACACCTCTAGCTGCCACTCACACACAGCTCTAGCTGCCACTCACACAGCTCTAGCTGCCACTCACACACACCTCTAGCTGCCACTCACACACAGCTCTAGCTGCCACTCACACAGCTCTAGCTGCCACTCACACAGCTCTAGCTGCCACTCACACACGTCTAGCTGCCACTCACACACCTCTAGCTGCCACTCACACACGTCTAGCTGCCACTCACACACCTCTAGCTGCCACTCACACACACGTCTAGCTGCCACTCACACACCTCTAGCTGCCACTCACACACACGTCTAGCTGCCACTCACACATCTCTAGCTGCCACTCACACACACAGCTCTAGCTGCCACTAACACACACCTCTAGCTGCCACTCACACACACACCTCTAGCTGCCACTCACACACCTCTAGCTGCCACTCACACAGCTCTAGCTGCCACTCACACACACAGCTCTAGCTGCCACTAACACACACCTCTAGCTGCCACTCACACATAGCTCTAGCTGCCACTCACACACAGCTCTAGCTGCCACTCACACACCTCTCGGAACCAAGCTCTGGGATGGCTGCCGGTCTTCTGGGCCCTGAGGGCCTCACTGACCTGCTCTCTGGTCTTGGACCTGCTTCTGGTGTTGACTTTGCCTCCCTATTGCCAAGGTCTCAATCCAAATCCAACATCCATGGGATGCTCCAGACCAACAAATCCAACCTGGAGGCCCAAACCGCCAGCCTCCATGAAGTAAAGGATCTGTTTCCTGTGCTGGAGGCCACGCCTGGACAGGTGATGGCGGTTTCAGGAAGCTGGATCAGCTGCATTCATCCTGACACAGTGGAATACCTTCACAAGGCGGTAAGAAAAGATGGCTGGTGCTTTGTGTCGCTAACCTGGCAAAAGCCATATTCACATGAGCAGCAACGAATTGCTTCACATGTCAATCTGGGATTTCACTCGGCAAATCCGTTCAGGGAAGGAGGGACTTGCTGCAGAACTCTTTGCGTTCATTGGGTGGAAGGACACAGTGCACCCGCCTAATCATGTTTAGTTTCAGCCAATCACTGCAAAGAAAAAACCTCCTGTTGAAGACGCAATAGAGGATTCATCCAAAACAGATTTAATCGCTGTCAGGATATCCATTGTTTTCGCTAGCCATGCTAATATTATTAGCAGTCCATCACTTCATGCTTCTGTCAAAGCTTGATGTCCCGCCCTAAACAACGCATGATTGGTCCAACCGAAAAAAATCCGAGCATGATTGGTCCGGCCGAAAAAAGTCTGATCCCGAACACAAAAGGCTGGAGCGGTACAAGATGAATTCTTGTGGTGTGTGAGAACAAATACCGCGAGAATTCAGCTTGCCGGCAAGGTTATTGTGTCGCTGTCTCGGCGGCACTGAGAAGCCGTCACGTCTCTCTGCCGGGGAAGGCTTCTGTCAGTCAGATCCGACGGTTCTCAGGTCGACTGTAAATACACCAGTCAACTTGCTTCTCACTTTATGGAGCCGCCGTACCGATCCTCCGACAGGTCATGACGGCTTCAGGTCACACTGAAGCTGAAATATGGAATTCTGAAGCTACTTTGGCATGGGAAGCGTTACAAACTAATGGTCTTGTGGAGGCTGCAGTTCCTCCAGGCGGCGAGTTAAACTGCCGCTAAACTCGGAGCGCATGAGGACAGAGTCTGCACCGAGCAGCTCCGCTAATGTGCACCAGTGTAATTTAATGAATGTGAAGCAAGGTGTTGAGAAAATCAGCATGCATGCTCAGCAAAGCTTCCCGGGACACACAGAGCTTTAATAAGTCATGTTCTGTCCTCTCCAGGCCATATTTCACTGCCATAATTAACATGGCGGGCAGGTACCCTGCATCTCCTTTAAAGCTTAATCAGGTCGAGCAGTGGGTGTGTTCAAAACTCTCATAACATGTGTGTGTGTGTGTGTGTGTGTGTGTGTGTGTGTGTGTGTGTGTGTGTGTGTGTGTGTGTGCGTGTGTGTGTGTGTGTGTGTGTGTTTGTACACAAACCTGCACGTACGTTGGTTTAACTCTGCACTTTAGCTGGGGTGAGTCGGCTCCTGCACACTCCAGCTGTATCGCCCAGATCCCGGGAAGCCCGGAGGTCTGCGGCCCGGCGGCGGCTTCAGCTGCGACAGGAAGTGATGTTCAGTCAGATCTCAGGTTCAGGCAGGTCCAGAGGAAGGTTCACCGAAGAAAAATCATCCATCAGTCAGTCAGTCCTCAGTCATCTGGCAACTACCAGTGAAGCACAGACGACTTGAAATGCTCAACATTTCATGACCAAACCGGCCACAGCGCCAGCCAGTGGCCCAACATGGAAACTGCATCGTTGTCAGATGTAAACATTTCTGAAAGGAAAATGTGGAAGTGAGTCTTTGAGGCTCTCCAGGCAGGAACAAGCATCTGTGGGATGAGCAGCAGGTCCAGGAGAACCACGGACAGCAGCGTCTCGTTGTTTATCGCTCATTTGAAGAATGGACGACTTTAGCCTCGCTGAGATTATGAAACTTCCTACGATTACTTTTCAGGAAAGTTGTTTAAAGTCTGAGATAAAAATGGAACAAAGCCGATAAGTCGTACGACACTAACGGGAGATAAAAAACTTAAACACACAAACTTATGAAGTGCTGCAGAGCGGCTGAGGAGAGGAGAGCGAGGTTTACAGTGAAGCTTGTTAACATTATTATTAGCCCGCCTCATTTCCTCTGGGAAGCCGCTGAAGAAGAACACAATGTAAATGATATAAGCTCGGGGAACGGCGTTAAATCGAGGAAACAGAGAGAAACTGAGCCTCTTTCAGCGCTGCAGGAATATCTAGTGTCCTTATTGAAAAACTGCATCAAGAACGGGATGGCAGGCGAGCGAATACTTCTGGCAAAACAGCGACTGTATTCCAGGAGCCGGTTTGACGTGGAGAGTGAGCGAGGCGGAGACGTTGGATCAAACAGGCTCATTCAGCCTTCTCGTCTTAAAACAGTCGTTTAGCGTTAATTAATCCTCCCGACTGAAACCTCCTCACAACACGCTGAGGCTCGCACCGTCTCAGATCGCCAAGAAAACTCATCTGATTAGAGCCGCACGCTCTTTTATCTCCTCTGGCGCTTGTGTGGCGGCGGCGGCGGCGGCGGCGGCGGCCATAGAGCGGCTCTTGAGCCACGGCGAAACGCTGGGAGGCGTCCGGTCCTGCCTGCGATGCTGGAAGCAGTGAGAGACACTCCAACAGTCCCACAGTCCAGTGCACTGATAAAAGACAGGGGAGGGGGTGCAGTGTTTAGCTGTCTGGCCTCAGAGCAGGGTCACCGGTTCGAGTCCTCTCTGTTCTCCCTGTGCGTCAGTCAGAAAACAACCATGGAGGTTCCGGTTCATGGAGGATCGGAACTGGTCTCCGCTCAGAACTAGGCTGTTTGGTGGACGTCTGTCCTGCGTCCAACTTTAGGACAACGTTCCTCAAAAAGTCTACAAGTGAAAGACACATTCTCCTGGTCCTGGTCCATATCTTCCTGGTCCTGGTCCATATCTTCCTGGTCCTGGTCCTGGTGGTTTTAGTCACCATAATAACCAAACAGTTGCGTTTCATCTTGTATTTTTGGAAACAGAGCCAGACTGTGAGCTCTGCAGCTGGTTCTGGGTTCAGATCTGAGTCTGAGCCGCTGTTCGGTTCTGACAGGGTTCCTGCTGAAGGTTCGGTTCTGACAGGGTTCCTGCTGGAGGCTCGGTTCTGACAGGGTTCCTGCTGGAGGTTCAGTTCTGACAGGGTTCCTACTGGAGGCTCGGTTCGGTTCTGACAGGGTTCCTGCTGGAGGCTCGGTTCTGACAGGGTTCCTGCTGGAGGTTCAGTTCTGACAGGGTTCCTGCTGGAGGCTCGGTTCGGTTCTGACAGGGTTCCTGCTGGAGGTTCAGTTCTGACAGGGTTCCTGCTGGAGGTTCAGTTCTGACAGGGTTCCTGCTGGAGGCTCGGTTCGGTTCTGACAGGGTTCCTGCTGGAGGTTCAGTTCTGACAGGGTTCCTACTGGAGGCTCGGTTCAGTTCTGACAGGGTTCCTGCTGGAGGCTCGGTTCTGACAGGGTTCCTGCTGGAGGCTCAGTTCGGTTCTGACAGGGTTCCTGCTGGAGGCTCGGTTCTGACAGGGTTCCTGCTGGAGGCTCGGTTCTGACAGGGTTCCTGCTGGAGGTTCAGTTCTGACAGGGTTCCTACTGGAGGCTCGGTTCAGTTCTGACAGGGTTCCTGCTGGAGGCTCGGTTCTGACAGGGTTCCTGCTGGAGGTTCGGTTCTGACAGGGTTCCTGCTGGAGGTTCGGTTCTGACAGGGTTCCTGCTGGAGGTTCGGTTCTGACAGGGTCCCTGCTGGAGGCTCGGTTCTGACAGGGTTCCTGCTGAAGGTTCGGTTCTGACAGGGTTCCTGCTGGAGGTTCGGTTCTGACAGGGTTCCTGCTGGAGGTTCGGTTCTGACAGGGTCCCTGCTGGAGGTTCGGTTCTGACAGGGTTCCTGCTGGAGGCTCGGTTCTGACAGGGTTCCTGCTGGAGGTTCGGTTCTGACAGGGTTCCTGCTGGAGGTTCGGTTCTGACAGGGTTCCTGCTGGAGGTTCGGTTCTGACAGGGTTCCTGCTGGAGGTTCTCCGTCGCTGTGCTTCAGGTTTGGGGCTTCAGGGTCTTTAAACTGCTACAAACAGAAAAACCAGACATTTCCTTTGTGTTGCCGCCGTGCTGAAAACAGCCGCTCCTCGATGAGTTCTCTCGCTGTGATTCATCCAGAAACGGTTTACATCTGCTCGGCAGAACCTTCCTGCGTGAACAGAACCCGTTTCTGCTTTTTGTAATTCGCTCTTTGATGACGGCCGGACCGGCAATCACAGAAACAAACGCAGCCAATCTTTTCCTCCTCCACTTTCATGTTCTGATGGCCGACTGCTGAGCTGTTTTCAGGACGGAATCGCCTCCACTCAAAGACAACAACAGAAATAAAATTAAAAAAACAAAGAGAGTCTGTGTATTTGGCTTTCAATGTCGCACAGCTTGCCCTCATCGGGCCTCAGATACAAACACAAGCCTCGTCTTTCTTGTTTCGGTCAAAGTTCCTTTCATGTCAAAGTCTTTTTAGGGGTTAAAGCGGCGTTTTGAACCGATCTGCCGTTTGAGGCGGCGCCTCGCAGGAACATGAAACCTATCTGCGGCTCTGTCAGACCTGCTGTTCGCTCCCACGATAAGCCGTGGCGTCATCAAAGGCAAAGCGAGGGAGAAAATGTTTGATCGAAGCTAAAACAAAAAGCTCTCTCCTCCGTGTTCTCCCAGAGACGGAGAGCGTCGGGCGTAATGCAGAGTGACAAGCTAATGAAGTCTGAGCGCTCCCGGCTTCAGGTTGAGCGCCAGACAAACACGGCGAGCCGATTCGGGTTGTTTTCATCCTCCTGCTCGACTCGGGCCGCGTTAAACACTGCGCGTCTGAGTCCATCCCAGAAAACATCAGTCAGGGCTCCGTCGACGCTCCGCCGCCGAATTACATCTGGCGGATGACAGAAAGATGTTTGTCGGCGGCGGCGGCGGCGGAGAGGGGAGACGAGTCCAAGGCGCAGATTTTATGAATGAAGCCAACAAAAAACAGATTGGTGGAAGAACAGACGTGGGACGGACGAGAACCTTCAGAGAACAACGAGTACGTTTCATCAGAACCGTTACAGCTAATTAACCCGGGCGGCAAACACGGCTCAGTCCATCGGCCCCGAACGGACCGACTTCACCTGGAGGGCCGGAACCAGCCAGATCCAGTCAGATCCAGTCAGATCCAGTCAGATCCAGTCAGATTCAGCCAGATCCAGTCAGATTCAGTCAGAACCTGCCAAATCCAGTCAGATTCAGTCAGAACCAGCCAGATCCAGTCAGATCCAGCCAGATCCAGCCAGATCCAGTCAGATTCAGTCAGAACCAGCCAGATCCAGTCAGATCCAGTCAGATCCAGTCAGAACCAGCCAGATCCAGTCAGAACCAGCCAGATCCAGTCAGATCCAGCCAGATCCAGCCAGATCCAGTCAGATCCAGTCAGAACCAGCCAGATCCAGTCAGAACCAGCCAGATCCAGTCAGTCAGATCCAGTCAGATCCAGTCAGTCAGATCCAGCCAGATCCAGTCAGATCCAATCGGATCCAGTCATCATAACCTTCACATTTAAACTCGGAGTGTTTCCCTGTTGTGGTGCAGAGTTTACCTGATCCCAACAAACTCAAGAATCACTCCAGAAACTGACTCCAGTCTGATCATGAAATCAGTTTTACTGAAACCTTCTGCTGGAAAATCAGTGAAACCTCCTGAAACTCCTCCTGGAGCTGTTGCATTCTGGGTATTTTCCTAAAACTCCCCCTGACATCTTTTCTCTGAGGCCACCATAGTTTTTGGACGAGAAGTCGCTGTGAAACAAAAACAGCTAAGAGCTGACTGACGCCGATCGCTAAAGCTAACAGGCTAACAGCTGACTGACGCCGATCGCTAAAGCTAACAGGCTAACAGCTGACTGACACCAGTCACTAAAGCTAACAGGCTAACAGCTGACTGACACCAGTCACTAAAGCGACCAGGCTAACAGCTGACTGACGCCGGTCGCTAAAGCTAACAGGCTAACAGCTGACTGACGCCGGTCGCTAAAGCTAACAGGCTAACAGCTGACTGACGCCGGTCGCTAAAGCTAACAGGCTAACAGCTGACTGACGCCGGTCCCTAAAGCTAACAGGCTAACAGCTGACTGACGTCGGTCGTCAAAGCTAACAGGCTAACAGCTGACTGACGCCGGTCCCTAAAGCTAACAGGCTAACAGCTGACTGACACCAGTCACTAAAGCGAACAGGCTAACAGCTGACTGATGCCGATCGCTAAAGCTAACAGGCCAACAGCTGACTGACACCCGTCACTAAAGCTAACAGGCTAACAGCTGACTGACGCCGGTCCCTAAAGCGAACAGGCTAACAGCTGACTGACACCCGTCACTAAAGCTAACAGGCTAACAGCTGACTGACGCCGGTCCCTAAAGCGAACAGGCTAACAGCTGACTGATGCCGATCGCTAAAGCTAACAGGCCAACAGCTGACTGACACCCGTCATTAAAGCTAACAGGCTAACAGCTGCCCCAGCTAGCTGGACGATGCGTGTCAGGAGGTTTGTTTGTGTATGAAGGACGTTTGAACGCACACGTTTACCCATGTGTCTGAGGCGTGTATGTCTGGATATCAGGCGCCAACCTCCGCTCATAAATCATGAAGATAATGGGGAAGTGCAAAAAAGCTGTAATTCCGCAGAGATTCCAGCAGGGGGCGATGATGCTGGTTTCAAAAAGAGCCCCGGTCTCAGTGGAGCCATTCAAAAATGCCGATTTTCAGAGTGCAAATAAACATATAAAGCTCCGGTTTCAGAACATATTTTGGTTTCTATCACTAGTTTCTAGAACCTGCTGCTTCACCAGACTCTGGTTTTCACATAAATCATCTGCTGATTTTATATGAGGAGTTATTTTTTTTTTTTTTTTTTCTTTCCCTTGTCCTGTTCGGTAGCTGGGGCGTGCAATATTGTATGATTGTAGCCTTTTACTATCCGAACAGATTTTAATATTAGCAGCCGGATGAGACTGAGTCTCCTCCTGCTGCTGCCTTTATTTAAAGCTGGCATCCGGCATGGCTACCGGACAGGACCGGGACGGAAACGCTCAGAGAGCAGGGACAGAAAGAGAGAAAGATAAAGAGAGGGAGAACGGAAGGGGGGGGGGGGGGGGGGGGGGGCGGCACAACCTATGTACAAAGTCACAATACAAAACAGTGTTGTCGACGCACCACACGCAACCTAGAACAATCCCAAACCCCCAATCTAGACAACACCAAAACAGAGCCGACAACCAACACAGAAAATTACAGAACCATACATACATTTTTTTTTTTTCCCCCCCTTTTTTTCCAAACCATATTAGTGAACAGACCAGGCCACAAAAATAAAAGGAGGTGTAGGGGAGGAAGGAAATGCAAGGACACCACAAACCGTATTTTTTTTTTTTTTTTTTTTTTTTGAATATAGCTAGTCGTAACTAGTAGTAAACTAGGGGCGTGCATCAAGAGAGGTCTGCTACAGATCACCATTAGTCTAACCACCACAAGAAGACAAGGTAACCCAGTATGTAAAAAGTGATTAAAGATCAACGTGATCATGTGAATATGATGGTGACAGTGATGGTGATAGTGATCATGCATATATGACCTCTGACCTCTGAGAAGGCCAGAAGCAGGCCAGAGAGGCCCTCAGAGCCCAGACAGCCGGCGGACATCACAGAGCCCGGATCCAAGCCGCCCCCCCAGGCAGACGCCCACGCTCCAGTCCAGAAACGGGGCAGAGGAAAGCCCCGGCCGGGGACCCCGGCAGTCCCGGGGCCCGGGCCCCGCGGAGCCATGACCGGCAGGAGCCGGTCCACCCCGGGCGCCGGACGCCCGGGGCGGGCAGGGCCGAGAGCCCAAGGCCCAAGAGCCCAGGAGCCAACCCCCCACCCAGGCGAAGGGCTATGACCCACCCGGGAGAACCAGCCCACACGGGCGGCTACCCACCCCGGGCCAGTACACCCCCCAGCGCTCCGGCCACGCACCCCGAGATCCAGGGCATCACCCCCCCCCACCCCCCCCCCCCCCACCCCACCCCACTCCAACCCACCCCACCCCACGACCCCCACCCGGAACCCACCCCGCCGCCCGTCCACCGCCCGGCCCACCCCTCCCACCCCCTGTCCTCTCCCGCCTCACTCCCCCCCGCCCCAACCCAACACTCATACCCACTCACTCATACTGACACACACACATGCACACACGCACACACACAACCACTCATCCCTAAACCAAACGCACACACACACACACTCACATTCCAACACACTCACACCCTCTCACGCACACGCTAACAAGCACGCGCACGCACACGCACATACACACACACACAGACACACAGACACACACACAGACACACACACACACACACACACACACACACACACACACACACACACACACAGTCCATCCTACCCCAAACACACTCACATTCCCGCGTCATCCAACTGTCACATCCTGTGGGAGACACCCCCGGGAGGCAAAGGAACACCGAACCCCACATCCAGAACCCCCCGCCACCCACAACTGCCGCCCCCACCCCCCCACCCCCCCGCCGCAGACAGGTATGCACCCCCCTGAGCCAGCAGCCCCCCAAACCACAGCCGCTCCAAACCCCCAGCCTGTGGGGAAAACAACAGCCCCCCCCCGCCCCACCCCCCACCAGAAGGAACCCGGAAACGGGGGCGCAGAAGACCCCATTGCCCTCCCTCCCCCCCCTCCGTCTCTTGAGTGTTGATGGGAGTATATGTTGTTTGCGATTAAAATTTGAGGGTCAGTAACCACACCGTGCCGCGAGTGAGGCCAAACGAGCAGTCTCATCCACCTGAACAGCCCCACCCCCGACACAGCGCGCCAAGACCCCCCGATGTGTGTGTTTGTATGTATTTGGTCGTGTTAGATGACTAAGTGCAATTAAGACTGAGAGGCGAGCCACTGAAGGGTGCAGTGATTGGGGCCACTTAGATGGCCCCCTCCACCACACCCAACTTGATAAGCCCGCCTCCCAAAGCCCTACGTGTGTGTGCATGAGAGCGGGGGGGGAGAGGGGGGTCCGGGGATGCCGCAGCATCTATGATATATGATAGTGATATATGAGGAGTTAAAGTTTTGCATACATCGCCCTATCACAGCGCCTCCTCTGTCCACGTGATGCGGTCACGTGATGGGCGGGACCAATCACATTTACATCCGGTTTCAAATATTCAATGTGGAGACGTCCTGCTGGACTCGCTGGAGTCTTCAGAACGGCGGTTGAGAACGCTGTGGGTGACGTCACGAAAGGTCTGTCCATTTATTTACTGTCTGTGCTGGATATGAACATGACCTAACAAACAGCACGCACGCACACACACACACACACACACACACACACACACACACACACACACACACACATGTGCCTTTCACATCTGACTACACTGTCAGTGTTTCTTCCATTTCAGTGCAAACGGACGTAGTTTTCAAAACTTTGCAGTGTAAAAGTGAAACTCTGAATTGAAAAGAAGCGCGTTGAGGTGAGAAGTCGAGGAAATGAGCTGATCCAGCCGACAGGAGGCAGAAAGGTTCAAAAGAAGCGACATGCTGAGGCCTCGTGTTACAAGCAGGTTTTTTTTGTGTTCGTTTGTTTTTCTTAATATTTTATTCACAGGGTTTTTGGCACTCAGGTAATTAATTAAATACAAGAGTGAGACGAGGAGAAGTAACATCCTGACAAGAGCAAAGTGAGAGAGGAAGAAAAGAGGAATGAAGAAGGGTCTGCGAGTTAATATTTCACTCTGAATCCTCACAAACATGTTTGAGCACCAACTTCTCCCGACGGTCCACGAGCCTCCTGGTTTCCCAGCAGCGGTTTTCTCTCTGTTTTGTCTTGACAGGTAAAACAAACATGTTTTCCACAGCTTGTTCGCCGCTTCACGGCCGACCAACACCGGAGCGGATCGTTTCCATATATGAAAAACAACCGCGGCTGGTCGTCAGCTCAGGGGAGAACTTCTGCTGGAACCCTGAACCTGAAGCTGAACCTGAACCTGAACCTGAAGCTGAACCTGAAGCTGAACCTGAAGCTGAACCTGAAGCTGAACCTGAAGCTGAACCTGAAGCTGAAGCTGAAGCTGAACCTGAACCTGAACCTGAAGCCGGAGCTGTGATTGGACGGGGGACAGGACTGGCAGCGTGAGCGTCTCAGCCTGCCGGGGCGCCTCGTGGACATCTGGACGCCGTGGAGCTGGAGGTCTGGAGCGACCCAGGGCTGTTCTGGATCTGAGTTAGTGCTTCTGACACGCTCGCCGTTCCTCTGGGAGCGATTGAACCAGCAACCAGCCGGCGCTGCCTCCCGTCTCTCAGGACGGCGAAGCGTCACGCTAACGAGAAGCGTCACGCTAACGAGAAGCGTCACGCTAACGAGAAGCGTCCCGGCTCGGTCCGTCTGCCCGGCGGTTCTGAAAGCACAGCAGTCAGCCCCGCTGGGTGAGTTTAAGCGGCCCCGGAGGCCCGGCGCTGGCCTCTCAGCGCCGCCGTCCAGGGCGTGTCTGGAAACCGTTAAATATAGCGGCCGCTCTGGGAGCCCGGCTAATGAAAACATTCCTCGGACAGAAACACTCGCTGCTCGTTTCACGTTCTCTACCTCGAAAAACATGCGCAGTGTTTTGTCAAAGTCTGGTCTGGGAGCCAAAAAGAAAACTGGGTCATGGGAAGATGGAAACCGGCCGGCGAGTGATTCTGCGATCAGCGAGACCCGGAGGTGAGCGCGGCGTTTTCCATACCGGTCCACTCAGTGAGTCAGCACCAATCAATCCCGCTAAATCCCCCCGCATCGGCATCCCGCGCAAATCCTCCAAACGGAGGTAAAGAAAACATCAATAGATTCATAAAGTAGAATCAGTCGGTGCTGACGGAGCCTCGCTCACGAGGCGGCTGCAAAGTTCAGCTCTGGAATCTGTGGAAAACGCCTCGACTGGTTTTATGGAAGGTTACAGATTCATGGATTCATGAGGCAGAAATGAGATTTCCTCTGATCACCGTTTCATGACTGCCTCGAGTGACGCAACACCTCGGCCACAAAGACCAAACAGTCTCCACAAAGCAAGACACGGTCTGACCGGAGGCCACCAACAGCGCCAACTAGTGGCCTCAACACGAAAAACGACAGCATTTTCAAAACATCGCCGTGGAAACGTGAAACTTTTCTGAGTCGAAAACGCAAAAGCAAAAGAAAAAAAACCAACAGATAATCTGCAGACAGATCAGGAGTGAAAGAAGAGGAACGTCTTCAGGAGTCTCATGAACTCACAAACCGACAGGCGAGAAAAAGTCTGCTCATAAATTATATAGAAGAGATGAAAAATCATCTTCTCCATAACGGCGCCGTTCAAGCTGGAACGTGATGTTCATCCCATCATGTGTCGTCTGCAGGATTTAATCTGAGGGAAACAGGACGCCATGTTTCAGTCTGATCAGTCAGTGTGACGTTTCACTGTGTCTGGTTTAAGATCCTGAAGCTGCTGGGGGGCCAGCGACCGGGAGGCTTCCCTGAAACGGAGGAGACGAGGTGGAGGAGGTGGAGGAGGAGGAGGTGGAGGAGGAGGAGGGGGAGGGGGAGGAGGAGGTGGAGGAGGAGGTGGAGGAGGTGGAGGAGGAGGAGGTGGAGGAGGTGGAGGAGGAGGAGGTGGAGGAGGTGGAGGTGGAGGAGGTGGAGGTGGAGGAGGTGGAGGAGGTGGAGGAGGAGGAGGTGTAGGAGGTGGAGGAGGAGGAGGTGGAGGTGGAGGAGGTGGAGGTGGAGGAGGTGGAGGTGGAGGTGGAGGAGGTGGAGGAGGTGGAGGAGGAGGAGGTGTAGGAGGAGGAGGAGGTGGAGGAGGAGGTGGTGGAGGAGGTGGAGGGGGAGGGGGAGGTGGAGGAGAAGGTGGAGGAGGAGGAGGTGTAGGAGGAGGAGGTGGAGGGGGAGGAGGTGGAGGTGGAGGAGGTGGAGGGGGAGGGGGAGGTGGTGGAGGAGGAGGTGGAGGAGGTGGAGGGGGAGGGGGAGGTGGTGGAGGTGAGGCACACATGGAGCTAATTAAAGACTGGAAACGATCTGGTCGGCATGCCGGACCAGCAATCTGTGCTGCTGCTTGATCATGCATGCTATGCTATGCTATGCTATGCTATGCTGTGCTATGCTATGCTATGCTGTGCTATGCTATGCTATGCTATGCTATGCTATGCTGTGCTATGCTATGCTGTGCTATGCTATGCTATGCTATGCTATGCTATGCTATGCTATGCTATGCTATGTATTCTAGTAGTGTGACTTTCAAAGTTTCCGTCATTTGCTCAGAAACTGATTTGGCATTTTCATTTCAGAAAAGGTTTCCTGTTCACACAGCAACGTTTTGAAGACAGTGTCAAACCGAGCCGTAGCTGCTGTAACGCTGCGCTGAGTCGCTCTGGTGATTTCAGGCCGTTTGGCAGGAAGGATGGACGACTGGACCGAGGCTCCGTTCTGTGGTCGTCGTGTCGGTTTCATGTCATCTGAGACGTTTTGGCTGTCTGGGCTTCCTCCTCCCTGAACCAGGAGATCTTCCTCTGTTCCCTCACTGCTCCGATGTCTTCTTTCCCTCCCTCTGCCCCCCCCCCCCCCCCCCCCCCCCCCCACACCCAGACAGTGATTCTCGCTGTATTTAAGAAGGAAGCCCAGGATTTTCCACAAAAAGCTCCAATCTCAGTCTTTTACAGAGTGGCTCCACATGAAGACCCAGCAGGAGCCAAACCAGGGTTTATGATGGCTTAAAATGTCCGGGGGGGGTGGGGGGGGGGGGGGGGGGGGGGGGGGGGGGGGGGGTGGGGGGGTGGGTGGGGGGGGGGGGGGGGGCTGAGGGTGTGATGAAGAGCTGGAAAGAGGCGATCACTGCTCTGCAGCTGAACTCCTGATGGCCGTTGTGTAACCGGATCTCTATGACAACAGCCGAAAAAGGTTCAGGAGTGTAAAGTTTAATAGCTGACCTCTGACCCCTGACCCCTGACCCCTGTAGGAACTCTCAGGACAGGACTTCCTCCTTTTCTCTCTTTTTAACCACTTTTTGAAGACATCATTCTTCATTTCATCAAACAGGAAGACGCAGCCACTGAACAGAATCTGATTCTTTCCACAGGTTTTTAAATTGAAAATGAGTCACAGACATTCGCTGGGAACCATGGGAGATTTATGATGTCATTCAAGATGGCCGCCTCCGTGAACCTCGGTTCACTGCGGTGATTCAGAACCAGGAGCACTGAAGAAGCTCTCGAACCGTGACGGAGGCTGCAGGACAGCGGAGGTTCTACCGTCTCCTCGTCCCAGACTTTGTGAAATATGTGTGTTCAGTTCATACGGTGTGTGTGTGACAGTCAGTGTGTGATCTCAGAAACAGGAAGTGGCCGGGGAGTCGCTGAACGCCGCCAGAGGGAGAGAAAGAGTTCAGAGAGAGAACGCTGGTGGAAACTTTCCTTTCTGTTTTCCATCTGAGTCTGAAACCACACGGCGACGTGGCTCCACGAGCGTCCAGAGTGTGTGTGTGTGTGTGTGTGTGTGTGTGTGTGTGTGTGTGTGTGTGTGTGTGTGTGAGGCTGCCACAGTCAGAGTGTGTTAAAGTGTGTGTTCAGATCTTAATAGGGTGTGTTTTCTACATTTACAATGGGTGTTAGTTCACTGTTTTGCAGGAGGTGTGTGTGTGTGTGTGTGTGTGTGTGTGTGTGTGTGTGTGTGTGTTCTCGTATTTCTATCCTTGTTGGGGCCAAATGTCACCACAAGGATAGCAAAACGTGGAACGACGTGCCTTGTGGGGACCTTTTTCCGGTCCTAAGTAGGAGAAACAGTGTTTTCTTGACCATGTTGTTGTTACTGAAAAAAGTAAAAGTGCAAAAACATTTCTTTAGGGTTAGGCTTTGTTGTGGTGTGGGTTAGGGTTAGGGTAAGGGTCAGGGTTAGGGGCTAGACATGAATGGGAGTCAATGGACGGTCCCCACAAGGATAGAAATACAAGACTGAGCGAGTGTGTGTGTGTGTGTGTGTGTGTGAGTGTGTGTGTGTGTGTGTGTGTGTGTGTGTGTGTGTGTGAGTGTGTGTGTGTCTGTGTGTGTGTGTGTGTGTGTGTGTGTGTGTGTGTGAGTGTGTGTGTGTGTGTGTGTGTGTGTGTGTGAGTTTAACGAGTGCATTTCAGTGTGTCTGCACGTCACAGTTCTTCTGTGGTTTCACTGTGAAAGCCAACCCAGTGGTGCTGCGTGGCGTGCAGTGGCGTGGGGCGACCTGTGGTGGCGTGGTGACGTACAGCAACCTGAGGCAACCTGCAGCAATGTGCGGCGGCGAGCAATGACGAGTGGCAACCTGCAGTGACGTGCAGAGATGTGCGATAGTGTGTGGAGATGGACAGTGTCATGGGGTGGCATGCAGTGATGTACGGCGGCGATCTGCGGCAGTGTGCAGAGACGTGCGGAGACAGGCGTCATCATGCGGTGGCGTGCGGTGGCGTGCAGTGGCGTGTGGTGGCGTGCGGTGGCGTGCGGTGGCGTGCGGT
>NW_021941248.1:177313-186562 GCF_902148845.1 Salarias fasciatus
GAAGCTGGTTTTCAGGTTTCTGTGAGAATCACCATTATCTAGTGTTGTAGTGTACTCCAGGTACTCCAGGGCGGTCTTAGTCTGGTCTTGGTCTGGTCTTGCTCTGGTCTTGGTCTGGTCTTGGTCTGGTCTTGGTCTGGTCTTGCTCTGGTCTTGGTCTGGTCTTGGTCTGGTCTTGGTCTGGTCTTGGTCTGGGGATGCTCAGTTTAACAGTGACTAGATGCAAAGAGCCACAGATGACACACAGCGAGTCTTTTTTCTCAGAGTCAATTCAGCCAACAGAGCTGATGGAGCGTTCCCAGCCAGCATATGAGCAGACATCACCCGGCAGAGAAGGACAACATGTTTCCAGTTAAATCAAACTGTTCACCGAGAAGCTCCAGACGTTACTAATCCCAGCTCCTCCAGCAAACTGTCCCCACAAAGAAAAGCGCCGCCATCGCTTCAGCTCTTCCCTGTGAGACGGGATGCCACGGTAATCAGGCAACCGCTGTGCAGGAGGGCGGCGACGCCCCGAGGACCGTCGTCTCGTTTGGTTAGCTTCACCCCGCAGACCAGGAGGTCTGCAGGAGACCCGTCAGGTGAAGCCGAGCTGCTGCACCGAGCAGAGACTCAGTAGAGACTCAGTAAAGACTCAGTGGAGACTCAGTGGAGACTCAGTGGAGACTCAGTGGAGACTCAGCAGAGATTCAGTAGAGACTCAGCGGAGACTCAGTGGAGACTCAGCAGAGATTCAGTAGAGACTCAGCGGAGACTCAGCAGAGACTCAGCGGAGACTCAGTGGAGACTCAGTGGAGACTCAGTGGAGACTCAGCGGAGACTCAGTAGAGACTCAGTGGAGACTCAGCGGAGACTCAGTGGAGACTCAGCAGAGACTCAGCGGAGACTCAGTAGAGACTCAGTAGAGACTCAGTAGAGACTCAGCGGAGACTCAGTAGAGACTCAGTAGAGACTCAGTAGAGACTCAGTGGAGACTCAGTAGAGACTCAGTAGAGACTCAGTAGAGACTCAGCGGAGACTCAGTAGAGACTCAGTAGAGACTCAGTAGAGACTCAGTAGAGACTCAGCGGAGACTCAGTAGAGACTCAGTAGAGACTCAGTAGAGACTCAGCGGAGACTCAGTAGAGACTCAGTAGAGACTCAGTAGAGACTCAGTGGAGACTCGGCTCGTCCTGCTGCTCGCTCCCAGTCCTGTTCGTCGTGGTTTCATCTGGCTTAGAACAGCTGACTTCACTTCTACAGATTCACGATTCAACACGATGTTTCTGATTCCAGCTCATCTTCACAGGTTCTCTAATATCTCATATATTCTCAGGCCACAGTGGAGCCCGGAGAACCGGGTTTAAATATAATCAGAAATGATTTTACGGCCAGCGCACAGCCTTAATGGATGAGTCTACATTAGAATTTTTACTGTCAGGTTCGCCGTAAAGCGGTCCTCACAGATTACAGTGAAGCATGTCCACGTTGAAAACCAAGCAGTCGGTTTTTAATTCCACGTCATAAAAACGACTCGATCGAGCCGTAATTCTTTATGACACATTTTACTGAAACCCATTTCAAAGACAATGTATCTGTATCCTGCATCTCCAGCCAGCTCTTCACACCCGCTGCAGCTGGTGGCTCGCCAAGCGCTCCAGCTGCAGACGCCAGATTAGAGCCGCTCACTTAGCCGCTGTCGTTGCGACAACTACTCCGATGATAACGAGGTTTTAGCAAATTGGAGTCAAAGGTCATCTGCAGCGGTGACCTTCACAACCTTGTTGAAATGCAGCAATTAAGTGTAATTGGCCGAGGCAGCCTGCTTCCATTATGTCACTCAGCGCTGGGATCAATAGTCTGATTGACTGCGACTGCGATGTATTGTTTAGATTCACTTTACCGAGCCGTTAAGGGTGAATCCGACCGGCCTGCGTGGCTAAACGCCGTCTCTCCAGAGGATCATTATATGCATGATGGGGATGAAATGACAACCTGGAGATGTGAGAATGTGTCATTTTCGCCGTGAGATGATCAATAAACCGTGGCGCCGTTCTCTCAAACAACATGATTTTAGCTTGTTTTATATTTTCCAACTTTAAAAAGTTTATCAGTGGGGATTTCAGCTGTTCCTGAAATGTCCGGCTCGCCCACACTCATGCAACTCATCCGACTGTCCACGGTTCATATCCAGAAATGAAAATGCTTCGTAATATTAAGGCAGCAAGCAGCATCGGTCGGGACCTGAGGCTGTCCTCGTACCGCGCTAACTGCTAAAGTGAGATTTAAAAGCTTTCAAAAGTCATTTAAAAGGAAGAACTGACTGTCAGAGTTTGATTGACAGCTGCTCTCAGCTGGATGATGTCATCACTCTACGCCCATATATGGTCATGAGGGTCAGCTGGATGATGTCATCACTCTACGCCCATATATGGTCATGAGGGTCAGCTGGATGATGTCATCACTCTACGCCTATATATGGTCATGAGGGTCAGCTGGATGATGTCATCACTCTACGCCTATATGGCCAGCTGATTGCCATGGCAATCATCTGGAGATGTCATCACTCTAACCTCACACACAGTATGGTCATGAGGGAGACATGCAACGTTCCTCAGGTAAAAGTGGACTGAAAACTCAGAATTTGTAGGTAAATGTTGGGAAAAGATATTAATTCTGATGGGAAAGTTGTTGATCTTTGAGTCTGGGTGATTTTCAAAGCAGTCAGACATTTAGTTTCGACACGAGAAGCTTCAGTCTGTGAAAAACTTGACATTTTCTGCCGTCCGACTCCATCATAACTTCACAACCAAACAGGATTTCAGAGTAAAAACTTTGACGGCTAATAAAATCCACACCATGAGACTTACTACAAAGTTGCACACAACTTTTGGAGAGCAACTTGTTGTCTTTCCACTTATGGCACTTTGAAGCCTCCATGACAAACACCCTAGGAGGAGATCATTTTTTCGTGAGGAGTGAATCTGAGTCTTACTTTGAAAGGCAAATTGCTGGTTTCCTGTTGGTTTCAGGTTATAAATGTCTGCATGGACATTTGCAGAGTCCATGTGGTCTCAGTCCCTAATAGTGGTATGATGGTATCACCCTGCCAACACACAACTGTCCTTCCTGTTCTTCATATATGTCCGTTATGCACATTAAACGGCAGTATTGTTTCATCACATTATCCACTTTCGAGACGACTCTCTGCCGTTGTCGCTCCGCCCAGTGATGGAATATTCTACATTCAGATGATATCTGCACGCCCTCCTCTCTCAGACACCAGAGGCGTCCTGGGGCTGGGATACATGGGAATACACAGTGACGGAACTGCAGCATGATGTTTGTAAAACCTGCTTCCTGTATTTCACTCAATGTTTCAGATTTGTGTAAATGAGTGTTCAGGCTCCCATCTGTTCCCCCGGCGTTCCCGGGAAGAATCCAGGAGGGAAGGTAATTGAAAGTGGTGTTTCTGTGTCTGTATTTGCGCCGTGCTGCTATTAATGGCTGCGTCGCTTGTTTCGTGCTCTCTGCCGCAGCCTGAGTGGACGAGTGAAGCCTTAATGTGTGTATGATGTTACACAAGGCCTGCTGATAAACACACTCTGTCTTCCAGACATTTTCAGCCCAGAGCCTGACTTTTGAAGTGTGTATGGAGTTACACCAGGCCTGCTAATAAATAGACTCTGGAGATAAGACAACTGAGATCCCTCCTCTCCTCTCCTCTCCTCTCCTCCTCCTCCGGTGATGGAGATGGAGGGAGAAGCAGAGTAAAGTGATTAGGTTTTATTATTTTCTCCAGACTCTGGGCTTCTGCTTGATTAAATTAAAGTGTGTAGCGGCTTGTCTGAACACAGAAGGGGTCAAAAGCAAACAGAAGAGCGGCTCCCGGGATTGGAGGCAGGATGAATGCAGTGTGATAGATAATACGGCTTTGTGATGAGTGGGTGAATGAACTCAGATAGTAATTATTGTGTCTTGTACTGTCGGAGAAGTCTGTGTTTTGGAAGAGGCTAAATGCGGTAAGATAGAGCCGTAATAAACTCAGACACGGAAATTATGTAACGGTCCAAGAAAAGGAGATGGAGCTCTAAATTTAATGTTTTTCAGACTTTGACAGCCAAGAACTCTTTTTTTATCTAATGCAGATTTACGACAACACAGGAAGTCTGCTGTAAAGGCGCAAAGAAAGAGATCAGATCGGCTCTAACGTCATCAGATCGTCGACCACCCACTTTATTTTGTGTCTTAATGGATAAAGAAGCATGGAGGCTGAGGCCATCCAGCACACTGGTCACTGATGATAACCCCGCCCCTTTTCCTCCACCTCTACCTAAACATCCTGGAAATGTTTGTGGAACATCTCAGGCTCAAACTTTGCAGATAGCTCTTGGTTCAGAAGACGCCTGACATCTGTTAGCCCTACAGGAAGTCATGTTCCGTGTTTCTGACACTGTAAGGACTGTAATCAGAAAAACAACCCAGCTGCAGACCGCCAGAGCGTCCTGTGAGAGAGTTACGACAGTGACCTGATAGGATAACGGATCTCTTCCCAAACAACCTCCAGACATGTGGCCTGATCGGCTGCTGCTGCTCGTCTGTTTTCCGTAGCACTCGTGTGTAACACGGCCAATCACCGACGGAAATAAACAAAACGGAGACGACTGCTGGACAAACAGTGGCGGAAGCCAACGGTCATCGATGTAACTGTCTCTGTAGACGGCTCTGGAGACGGCAGAACCCATCTGGGTACCGAGTCCCACGGTGTGAATGTGGCCCAGCAGAGATCATGGACTGCATGTAAAAGGTGGGCGGAGCTTATGTGGCATCCCCAGAGCATTCTTATTGGCTGTATATATAGGTGGGCGGAGCTAATCCGAAACCTTAACTCCTAAAATTAAACCAACAGATGATTGATATGAAAATCAGAGTCTGGACCAGAAGAACCAGAGCCAGAGACCAGAACCTGGTCTGGAACCAGGATTTAATGTGTTTCATTATATTCAGTATTTCTGAATGGGTTCTAATGGGTTCTAATGGGTTCTAATGGAAGTTAGGCTCCCTTTGAACCATCACCATCATCATCGCCCCCTGCAGGAATATCCCAGGAATTACAGCTGCTCTGCATTTCACTGGATTCATTTTTTCACAGCCAGAGGTTGGCGCCTGGAAGAGATCTGAAGCTTACTGTGTTCCGCAGCTGAATGATTAGAGCCCCGTTCAGATGATGGTTTTAAGTGAAAATAAAAAAATGTTGCATTTTGAGGGTCTGTTTACACGACAGCGCTAAAATCACGGCTTCAGGTCGGGCCTTCTCACTGGGACAGCTTTACCCTTGGCAGTAATTTGGCACTTGGGTTATTTTATCTTTGTTTCTTTGATTTTTGTCGCTCTTGTCAATAATAAATGCTGCGTGTGATTCAACTTTCACTGCGAAGGAGCTGCAGACGTTCAGATCTGAGCGAGCAGGAATGGGAGCTTGTTTCTGATTTGGTGAGCAGAACTCATTTGCTGAGCAGAGTTTCAGCCTCATTATCATGTCAGAAGTGTCTCGTTTTGAAGATTCTTCCTGTAAATTTAATTTAAACTGAGAAATATTTGGCACCAACATAATTACTGAGCAGTATTCAGACAGGCATGGGTGGAGATTCAGGGATTCGTCCGCCTTCAGCGTGGGTTAATGACATTAGGTAATGACTTATTAAGACGTTTTTATATCAAGTGGGGACTCCATCAAGGAGAGGCCATTCTCTCGCCCTGGGACTGTGTTTCCATTAAATATAGCAGCAGTGACGCCATGTGGGAGTTTAACCTCAGAAAGAGTCATCCTTCACCCAGAGACCGCGGCTGATTAAAACATAAAACTAAAAGCCCGCCTGCGACCAATCTGCATCGTCTTAATGAACAGCGTGCCGCAGCCCCGTCTCCTCGGAGAGGGAGCGACCGCTCCCCCGGTTTGTGTTTATCGGAAAACCAGCTGGATGCCGTTAAAAGTCTTTCCAGAAAAGCTCCATCACTGCAGAACGACAACACATCATCCGGAGGCGGAGCCGAGTCTGGCTCCTGGAAACCCGGGGTGGCAGAGCCACGTCAGTCCAGGGCCAAAGGCAGGACTACTGACCAGGAGGACAAACCAGCTAACCAGACCGGAACCACCAGCTAACCAGACCAGACCAACCAGCTAACCAGACCAGATCAACCAGCTAACCAGACTGGACCAACCAGCTAACCAGGAGGACCAACCAGCTAACCAGACCAGCCCAACCAGCTAACCGGAGGACCAACCAGCTAACCAGACTGGACCAACCAGCTAACCAGGAGGACCAACCAGCTAACCAGACCAGACCAACCAGCTAACCAACCAACCAACCAGCTAACCAGACTGGACCAACCAGCTAACCAGGAGGACCAACCAGCTAACCAGACCGGAACCACAGCTACACCCCGATCAACCAGCTAACCAGGAGGACCAACCAGCTAACCAGGAGGACCAACCAGCTAACCAGACCGGACCAACCAGCTAACCAGACCGGACCAACCAGCTAACCAGACCAGACCAACCAGCTAACCAGGAGGACTAACCAGCTAACCAGACCAGACTAACCAGTTAACCAGACCAGACCAACCAGCTAAACAAGACCAACTAGCTAACCAGAACTGGCCACTGACACGTCGACCTTCAGTTCAGCTTATTACACAGCGTCGAAGTGAACAAGTCATTCAGGGACGTTTTACCAAAAAAAAAAAAAAAAAAGAAATTCAACATGCGTGGTTCTGGTTGTGGTTCTGCAGGTTGCTCTTCTGCTCAGAGACTTTCTGTAGAACCAGACCACACGTCTCAGACTTACAGTTTGTTTTGTCTGAAAGCGACCAGCCGTTCCAACAGCTCTTCGGAGCGACCGTCTCTTCTTCACGGGCGAGATAACCCGGTGTCCAGGACTACACATCCCAAAGTCAGGTCTTCTGTTGGAAAATGGATCTAAACCCCATCAGCACGCCAGTGGCGGCCATCTTGCCGACAGCCGGATGTATTCTTCTGCCATTTCCTGTGTCATTCTACCAAAATAAAACACAGAGCTGTCAGACATTCATTTCAGTCAACCGACTTTTTTTGTAAATTGTTTCTAAATAGAACAGAGAAATACAGTTAGTCACTTCAGAGTGTGATTTACTGGTAAAGAGGAGCTGAAAGAACTTCTCTTGTCTACAGTCTTACTTCGAACTCTGCTGGATTTTTATGGGAAGAATTCTGTCTGATTCAGTTTTCAATTCATGTTCTGTTTTCTCTTCAAGGTGAAATTTGCTCTCTAAACATTCCAGTGACCTTTCAGCAGCTGACATGTTCAGATAGACCAACCTGTCCTGAAAACCCGGGTCTGGTCTACGACTCTGCATCTCAGAGCTCAGGTTTTACAGTCCAGCAGCTCCAGAAACAGGAAACTGCGGCTCAAACTGAGACGGACTGAACTCATGAAGGAACTCAATTGAGAAATTAATGACTTCTTCACATCAGTGTTTCCAGTTTACAAAATCATTATAGAAACTTGTTTTTATACCAGTATCGATATCGGTAAATACCGACCATAAGTGCCATATTATATTGGTCAAATCTGTTCATACTGGTGCTTCCCGTCCTTCAAACTCAAGTTTAGGGATTTTCTATTGTGTTATCCATGATGAAACTGGTCCACACAGAACGTTTTCCTTCATGATTCTACCGTCAGTTGAAGGAGGAGCTTCATGTTGTGTTTTCCGCCGACGGCTCATGAAGCACACACACCGAACCAAACAGCCAGCTGCCCGACACACACACTCTGCTTTGTTATTGCTAGCCACCAGAAGGACTCCTGGAGTTCCCAGTCCGCAGATCCAGTCTCAGGACCTCAGAGTGTCCAGGTTGTTTCCTCTGCTGGTGAACTGCTGCTGGGGACCGTCGCGCGGCGTTCCGTCCACCTCGCCGTCTCTCAGCTCGTCTGTCTCTGGGACTCGTTGGACTCCCAGGTCCAGCTTCAGCAGCGAGCCGGGATCTCGGGATGCGGATTCTGGTTCTGCTGGAGGCAGACCGGGCCGGGCTCCGGGCGGAAAGACTGGGCCGCTGCCCGCCATAAAGGGACATTCCCCCGTCTCCCCCCATCTCCCCCCGCCTCCCGCCGCCCGCCGAGGTGACTCAGCCTGGATGTAGGCCACGTCGCTCCGGCAGAACCCCCCTCGCTCCCTCGGAGCCCCCCTCGCTCCCTCGCCGCTTTCTTCTCTCTGTATACGAGCTGGTTCTGGTTTCCTTCCAGCTGCCGCTCGCTGCATACCGGAGCGCTGACGTTATGCACCGCAGCGCACGTACACACACACACACACTGACCGAGCGACGGCAGCCCGGCGGCGGTGAGGGGCGTGGCCTGGAGTCAGACCGATTAGAGACTCCTCTCTGCGCTCTCTCCTGCTCTTCCTCCTCTCCTGTCATCTATCATCGCTGCTTCGCTCCTTCGCTCCTGGGCATGACTGCTGCTCTCCGGCAGCAAGAGGAAACCTGCGGGGCTCTGTGTGTGTGTGTGTGTGTGTGTGTGTGTGTCTGTGTGTGTGTGTGTGTGTGGTGTGTGCACTGTCTCCATGCTACGATTCAAAGCCAAACAAAGATCCTCTTTTTTTAACTCTCTCAGTGATTGACTTGTTTTCTACATTCTGTGTGGCGAACAGTGAGCTGTCAGGTCGGAGTTCGTTCCCTCATGTGTTCCTCCTGGCAGTCCCTCTCATCCAGTAGTTCCCTCATCCGTAGTTCCCTCATCCAGTAGTTCCCATCCAGTAGTTCCCTCTTGTGCTTTCTGAAAAGTCCTACAGTGATTGTACTCATGTTTTTTAAAGCCGCTCAGTTTTTCCGCTGGTGGACATCGTCCAGGCCGGAGACGGTCTGCGTCGGAGAGCGAGGCGAGCGAGCGAGCGGCGCGGGCGAGAGCCAGAGGAGCTGGCAGAGGAGCGAGAGAGTGCTGTTCGTGGGGTTTGAAGGATGAGGATACGGCGAGCTTCCTGCCAGCGCTCGCTGCGTTGGGGAAACAACAGCGGCGGTGCTGCACAAACAGAAACAACAGAACCTCGTCTGCAGTGACAGCAGCCGCGCCACGGAGCAGGCAGCTCATGAATAATTCAGAAGACCGTCGTTTACGGCTTGTTTTAGATGGGACGACATTACGGCTTTAAAATATCTGCTCTAGATCAACGCCAAACGCTTCGTTTGTCATCGCTGCTCGGCTCGGAGCACGGAACACCGGACTGCGGCGT
>NW_021941249.1:0-180147 GCF_902148845.1 Salarias fasciatus
AGATGCTAACTACTCCATGTTAGTGGATGGGAGATGCTAACTACTCCATGTTCGTGGATGGGAGATGCTAACTACTCAATGTTAGTGGATGGGAGATGCTAACTACTCCATGTTAGTGGATGGGAGATGCTAACAACTCAATGTTAGTGGATGGGAGATGCTAACTACTCCATGTTAGTGGATGGGAGATGCTAACAGCTCCATGTTAGTGGGTGGTAGATGCTAACAGCTACATATTAGTGGATGGGAGATGCTAACAGCTACATGTTAGTGGATGACAGACGCTAACAGCTACATCTTAGACGAAGGGAGATGCTAACAACTTGCATGTTCATGGGTGGACGTCTCAGGTGCGGGCCGGCCGGGAGGCTCGGTCCCGACCAATGCCGCTTGCGGCTTTAATTATTATACTAACGCCCAAAGAAACGCAAATTTGACCCACTAAACATGCACGAAAACTCACCAAATTTGGCACGCACATCATGACCGGCGAAAAATTTTATAAAATGGAAAAATTAACCCCATCTGCTCTCTAGCGCCACCTAGAAACAGTTAAATTGTCGCTACAGTCCGCAGGAATGTCGCAGAGAGATCAAACCAACGTTGTCGTGTTCGTCTCATCAAGGTCTACATTTCACGCGCTGACACCCCTGACCTAACTCCAACAGGAAGTCTGCCATTTCCCTTTCAAAGTAAAATTTTGATCAAAATCACTCCTCACGAAAAAATTATCTCCTCCGAGACCGTTTGTCGTACAGACATAAGAGTCACGCGACGTGAAAGAGGACAAATTTCTCTACAAAAGTTGTGAACAACTTTGTCAAAAGTCTAACGGTGTGGATTTTATTAGCGTACAAAGTTGGAAGTCTGAAATACTGCCTTGCTCCGGCCCTCATCCGTTATAATGGGGAAAAAAGGAAAAAAGTCGCCTTTTTTCAGCACCTCCAACAAGTGGGGACTGCGGCTAACCCGTGACTCGTATCAACAAACCGAGCACACGCAAAGTTCCAGCAGGTTCTCCCGAACAAGATGATGTAACATAAGTGGGGAAAATTTCATGATTTATGTATGTTTTCACAGGTAGAAGTTGGTGTGCGCTCTGCATTTTTTTTGCTCTCAGTTATAATGGAGCCGGATGGGGAAAAATCTTGCGCTTCTCACAAGCTGAGGCCTCTGGGGTCCAAACTAAAAGTCTGACTGCTCTGAAAGCCTCACGAACTGAAAGACCACAAATTTTCCTATCAAACGTGATATTTTTTGTTTAGTTATGCCAAACAGCAAAGGAACAAGGAGCAGTTGTTTCCCCAAAAAAAGACATTAATTTTCTCCTCTCTCCACTCTAACTGAAATGACCATATATGGGCATGCGGTGCAGTTACACAGCTGACAGCAGCTGTCAATCAAACTGTGACACTCAGTGCCTTCATTGAGTGACTCTTAAAAGCAGATGGCAAAAGCTAACTACTCCTTGTTAATGGATGGGACATGCTAACTACTCCATGTTAGTGGATGGGAGATGCTAACTACTCCATGTTAGTGGATGGGACATGCTAACTTGTCCATGTTAGTGGAAGGGACATGCTAACTACTCCATGTTAGTGGATGGGAGATGCTAACTACTCCATGTTAGTGGATGGGAGATGCTAACTACTCCATGTTAGTGGATGGGAGATGCTAATAACTCAATGTTAGTGGATGGGAGATGCTAACTACTCCATGTTAGTGGATGGGAGATGCTAACTACTCAATGTTAGTGGATGGGAGATGCTCACAACTCAATGTTAGTGGATGGGAGATGCTACCTACTCCTTGTTAATGGATGGGAGATGCTAACTACTCCATGTTAGTGGATGGGAGATGCTAACTACTCCATGCTAGTGGATGGGAGATGCTAACAACTCAATGTTAGTGGATGGGAGAGGCGAACTACTCCGTGTTAGTGGATGGGAGATGCTAACAACTCAATGTTAGTGGATGGGAGATGCTAACAGCTCCATGTTAGTGGGTGGTAGATGCTAACAGCTACATGTTAGTGGATGGGAGATGCTAACAGGTACATGTTAGTGGATGACAGACGCTAACAGCTACATCTTAGACGAAGGGAGATGCTAACAACTTGCATGTTCATGGGTGGACGTCTCAGTTGCGGGCCGGCCGGGAGGCTCGGTCCCGACCAATGCCGCTTGCGGCTTTAATTAGGGACCGAGCCCCGGAGGGCAAGGTGGCCGCAGGCCACCTTGCCCGTAGGGCAAGGTCTCTATTGTATTTCGTTCGTTTGTCGTTCTCGTTCTCGTTCTCCTTCTATATTATTATTATTATACTAACGCCCAAATAAACGCGAATTTGACCCCCTAAACATGCACGAAAACTCACCAAATTTGGCACGCACATCGTGACCGGCGAAAAATTTTATAAAATACAAAAACGAAAACCATCAGCTCTCTAGCGCCACCTATATCCTGAAAAACGTCTAAAACAGTCGCTACGGCCCGCAGGAATGTCGTAGCGAGATCAAACCAACACTCACGCGTTCGTCTCATCGAGATCTACATTTCACGCGCTGACACCCCTGACCTAAATCCAACAGGAAGTCCGCTTTTTCCCTTTCAAAGTAAAATTTTGATCAAAATCACTCCTCACGAAAAAATTATCTCCTCCGAGACCGTTTGTCGTACAGACATAAGAGTCACGCGACGTGAAAGAGGACAAATTTCTCTACAAAAGTTGTGAACAACTTTGTCAAAAGTCTAACGGTGTGGATTTTATTAGCGTACAAAGTTGGAAGTCTGAAATCCTGCCTTGCTCCGGCCCTCATCCGTTATAATGGGGAAAAAAGGAAAAAAGTCGCCTTTTTTCAGCACCTCGAACAAGTGGCGACTGCAGCTAAACCGTGACTCCTATCAACAAACCGAGCACACGCAAAGTTCCAGCAGGTTCTCCCGAACAAGATGATGTAACATACGTGGGGAAAATATAATGTTATATGTATGTTTCCACAGGTAAGAAAAGGTGTGCGCTCTGCATTTTTTTTGCTCTCAGTTATAGTGGAGCCGGATGGGGAAAAATCTCGCGCTTCTCACAAACTGAGGCCTCTACAGTCCAAACTAAAAGTCTGACTGCTCTGAAAGCCTCACCAACTGAAAGAGAACAAATTTTCCTATCAAACGTGATATTTTTTGTTCAGTTTTGCCAAACAGCAAAGGAACAAGGAGCAGTTGTTTCGCAGAAGGAAACTGTAATTTTCTCCTCTCTCCACTCTAACTGAAATGACCATATATGGGCATGCAGAGCAGTTACACAGCTGACAGCAGCTGTCAATCAAACTCTGACACTCAATGACTTCATTCAGTGAGTCAGGAAAGCAGATGGCAAAAGCTAACTACTCCTTGTTAATGGATGGGAGATGCTAACTACTCCATGTTAGTGGATGGAACATGCTAACAACTCCATGTTAGTGGATGACTGATGCCCCCAGCTCCATGTTAATGGATGGAACATGCTAAGAACTCCATATTAGTGGATGGGACATGCTAACTACTCAATGTTAGTGGATGACACATGCTAGCTGCTCCATGTTAGTGGATGGGAGATGCTAACTACTCCATGTTAGTGGATGGGAGATGCTAGCTACTCCATGTTAGTGGATAGGAGATGCTAACTACTCCATGTTAGTGGATGGGAGATGCTAACTACTCCATGTTAGTGGATGGGAGATGCTAACTACTCCATGTTAGTGGATGGGTGATGCTAACTACTCCATGTTAGTGGATGGGAAATGCTAACTACTCCATGTTAGTGGATGGGAGATGCTAACTACTCCATGTTAGTGGATGACAGATGCTAACAACTCCATGTTAGTGGACGGGAGATGCTAACTACTCCATGTTAGTGGATGACCGTTGCTAACTACTCCATGTCAGTGGATGGGAGATGCTAACAGCTCCATGTTAGTGGATGGGAGATGCTAACTACTCCATGTTAGTGGATGACAGATGCTCACAACTCCATGTTAGTGGATGACAGAAGCTAACAACTGCATGTTAGTGGATGGGACATGCTAACAACTCTGTGTTAATGGAAGACAGAGTCTAACAACTTCATGTTAGTGGGTGGACGTCTCAGTCGCTGGCCAGCGGGGAGGCTCGGTCCCGACCAATGCCGCTTGCGGCTTTAATTAGGGACCGAGCCCCGGAGGGCATGGTGGCCGCAGGCCACCATGCCCGTAGGGCAAGGTCTCTATTGTTATTCGTTCGTTTATTGTCGTCGTCGTTCTCTATTATTATACTAACGCCCAAATAAACGCCAATTTGACCCCCTAAACATGCACGAAAACTCACCAAATTTGGCACGCACGTCATGACCGGCGAAAAATTTTAGAAAATGGAAAAATTGACCCCATCTGCTCTCTAGCGCCACCTAGAAACAGTAAAATAGGCGCCACGGCCCGCAGGAATGTCGCAGAGAGATCAAACCAACGTTGACGCGTTCGTCTCATCGAGATCTACATTTCACGCGCTGACAACCCTGACCTAAATCCAACAGGAAGTCTGCTATTTCCCTTTCAAAGTAAAATTTTGCTCAAAATCACACCTCACGAAAAAATTATCTCCTCCGAGACCGTTTGTTGTACAGACATAAGAGTCACGCGATGTGAAAGAGGACAAATTTCTCTACAAAAGTTCTGAACAACTTTGTCAAAAGTCTAACGGTGTGGATTTTATTAGCGTTCAAAGTTTGAAGTCTGAAATCCTGCCTTTCTCCGGCCCTCATCCGTTATAATGGGGAAAAAAGAAAAAAAGTCGCCTTTTTTCAGCACCTCGAACAAGTGGCGACTGTGGCTAAACCGTGACTCCTATCAACAAACCGAGCACACGCAAAGTTCCAGCAGATTCTCCCGAACAAGATGATGTAACATAAGTGGGGAAAATGTCATGATTTATGTCCGTTTTCACAGGTATAATTTGGTGTACGCTCTGCATTTTTTTCCCTCTCAGTTATAATGGAGCCGGATGGGGAAAAATCTCGCGCTTCTCACAAACTGAGGCCTCTGGGGTCCAAACTAAAAGTCTGACTGCTCTGAAAGCCTCACCAACTGAAAGACAACAAATTTTCCTATCAAACGTGATATTTTTTGTTCAGTTAGGCCAAACAGCAAAGGAACAAGGAGCAGTTGTTTCCCCAAAAAAGACTTTTATTTTCTCCTCTCTCCACTCTAACTCACATTACCATATATGGGCATGCATTGCAGTTACACAGCTGACAGCAGCTGTCAATCAAACTGCCACTGATTGCCTTCATTCAGTGACTCTCAAAAGCAGATGGGAGATGCTAACAACTCCATGTTAGTGGATGGAACATGCTAACAACTCCATGTTAGTGGATGACTGATGCCACCAGCTCCATGTTAATGGATGGAACATGCTAAGAACTCCATGTTAGTGGATGGGAGATGCTAGCTACTCAATGTTAGTGGATGGGAGACGCTAACTCCTCCATGTTAGTGGATGGGAGATGCTAGCTACTCCATGTTAGTGGATGGAAGATGCTAACTACTCCATGTTAGTGGATGGGAGATGCTAACAACTACATGTTAGTGGATGGGAGATGCTAACTCCTCCATGTTAGTGGATGGGAGATGCTAACTACTAAATGTTAGTGGATGGGAGATGCTAAGAGCTCCATGTTAGTGGATGGGAGATGCTAACACCGACATGTTAGTGGGTGGGAGATGCTAACTACTCCATGTTAGCGGATGGGAGATGCTAACAATTCCATGTTAGTGGATGTGAGATGCTAACAACTCCACGTTAGTGGATGGGAGACGCTCGCTACTCCATGTTCGTGGATGGGAGATGCTAACTATTCCATGTTAGTGGATGGGAGATGCTAACTACTCAATGTTAGTGGATGGGAGATGCTAGCTACTCCATGTTAGTGGATGGGAGATGCTAACTATTCCATGTTAGTGGATGGGAGATGCTAACTACTCCATGTTAGTGGATGGGAGATGCTAACTACTCCATGTTAGTGGATGGGAGATGCTAACAGCTCGATGTTAGTGGATGGGAGATGCTAACTACTCCATGTTAGTGGATAGGAGATGCTAACTACTCCATGTTAGCGGATGGGAGATGCTAACAATTCCATGTTAGTGGATGTGAGATGCTAACAACTCCACGTTAGTGGATGGGAGACGCTCGCTACTCCATGTTCGTGGATGGGAGATGCTAACTATTCCATGTTAGTGGATGGGAGATGCTAACTACTCCATGTTAGTGGATGGGAGATGCTAGCTACTCCATGTTAGTGGATGGGAGATGCTAACTATTCCATGTTAGTGGATGGGAGATGCTAACTACTCCATGTTAGTGGATGGGAGATGCTAACTACTCCATGTTAGTGGATGGGAGATGCTAACAGCTCGATGTTAGTGGATGGGAGATGCTAACTACTCCATGTTAGTGGATAGGAGATGCTAACTACTCCATGTTAGTGGATGGGAGATGCTAACTACTCCATGTTAGTGGATGGGAGATGATAACCACTCCATGTTAGTGGATGGGAGATGCTAACAGCTACATGTTAGTGGATGTGAGATGCTAACTACTCAATGTTAGTGGATGCTAGATGATAACAACTCCATGTTAGTGGATGACAGATGCTAAGAGCTACATGTTAGTGGGTGGGAGATGCTAACAACTCCATGTTAGTGGATGGGAGATGCAAACTACTCCATGTTAGTGGATGGGACATGCTAACAATTCCATGTTAGTGGATGGGACATGCTAACAACTCTATGCTAGTGGATGACAGATGCTAACAGCTACATGTTAGTGGGTGGTAGATGCTAACAGCTACATGTTAGTGGATGTGAGATGCTAACTACTCCATGTTAGTGGATGGGAGATGCTAACTACTCCATGTTCGTGGATGGGAGATGCTAACTACTCCATGTTAGTGGATGGGAGATGCTAACAACTCTGTGTTAATGGAAGACAGATTCTAAAAGCTTCATGTTAGTGGGTGGACGTCTCAGTCGCTGGCCGGCGGGGAGGCTCGGTCCCGACCAATGCCGCTTGCGGCTTTAATTATTATACTAACGCCCAAATAAACGCGAATTTGACCCCCTAAACATGCACGAAAACTCACCAAATTTGGCACGCCCGTCATGACCGGCGAAAAATTTTATAAAATACAAAAACGAACACCATCAGCTCTCTAGCGCCACCTATATCCCAAAAAACGTCTAAAACAGTCGCCACGACCCATAGGAATGTCGTAGAGAGATCAAACCAACACTCACGCGTTCGTCTCATCATGATCTACATTTCACGCGCTCACACCCCTGACCTAAATCCAACAGGAAATCCGCTATTTCCCTTTCAAAGTAAAATTTTGATCAAAATCACTCCTCACGAAAAAATTATCTCCTCCGAGACCGTTTGTCGTACAGACATAAGAGTCACGCAACGTGAAAGAGGACAATTTTCTCTACAAAAGTTGTGAACAACTTTGTCAAAAGTCCCACGGTGTGGATTTTATTAGCGTTCAAAGTTGGAAGTCTGAAATCCTGCCTTTCTCCGGCCCTCATCCGTTATAATGGGGAAAAAAGGAAAAAAGTCGCCTTTTTTCAGCACCTCGAACAAGTGGCGACTGCGGCTAAACCGTGACTCCTATCAACAAACCGAGCACACGCAAAGTTCCAGCAGGTTCTCCCGAACAAGATGATGTAACATAAGTGGGGAAAATATCATGTTATATGTATGTTTTCACAGGTAAGAAAAGGTGTGCGCTCTGCATTTTTTTTGCTCTCAGTTATAATGGAGCCGGATGGGGAAAAATCTCGCGCTTCTCACAAACTGAGGCCTCTACAGTCCAAACTAAAAGTCTGACTGCTCGGAAAGCCTCACCAACTGAAAGACAACAAATTTTCCTATCAAACGTGATATTTTTTGTTCAGTTATGCCAAACAGCAAAGGAACAAGGAGCAGTTGTTTCCCCAAAAAAGACTTTTATTTTCTCCTCTCTCCACTCTAACTCACATTACCATATATGGGCATGCATTGCAGTTACACAGCTGACAGCAGCTGTCAATCAAACTCTGCCACTGATTGCCTTCATTCAGTGACTCTCAAAAGCAGATGGGAGAAGCTAACAACTCCATGTTAGTGGATGGAAAATGCTAAGAACTCCATGTTAGTGGATGGGAGATGCTAACTACTCCATGTTAGTGGATGGGAGATGCTAACTACTCAATGTTAGTGGATGGGAGATGCTAACTACTCAATGTTAGTGGATGGGACATGCTAACTACTCCATGTTAGTGGATGGGAGATGCTAACAGCTTGATGTTAGTGGATGGGAGATGCTAACTACTCCATGTCAGTGGATGGGAGATGCTAACTACTCCATGTTAGTGGATGGGAGATGCTAACTACTCCATGTTAGTGGATGGGAGATGCTAACTACTCCATGTTAGTGGATGGGAGAGGTTAACTACTCCATGTTAGTGGATGGGGGATGCTAACTACTCCATGTTAGTGGAAGACAGATGCTAAGAGCTCCATGTTAGTGGATGGGAGATGCTAACTACTCCATGTTAGTGGATGGGGCATGCTAACTGCTCCATGTTAGTGGATAGGAGATGCTAACTACTCCATGTTAGTGGATGGGAGATGCTAACTACTCCATGTTAGTGGATGGGAGATGCTAACTACTCCATGTTAGTGGATGGGACATGCTAACTACTCCATGTTAGTGGATGGGAGATGCTAACTACTCCATGTTAGTGGATGGGAGATGCTAACAGCTCCATGTTAGTGGATGGGAGATGCTAACTTCTCCATGTTAGTGGGTGGACGTCTCAGTCGCTGGCCGGCGGGGAGGCTCGGTCCCGACCAATGCCGCTTGCGGCTTTAATTATTATACTAACGCCCAAATAAACGCGAATTTGACCCCCTAAACATGCACGAAAACTCACGAAATTTGGCACACACATCATGACCGGCGAAAAATTTTAGAAAATCCAAAAACGAACATCATCGGCTCTCTAGCGCCACCTATATTCCAAAAAACGTCTAAAACAGTCGCTACAGCCCGGAGGAATGTCGCAGAGACATCAAACCAACGTTCACGCGTTCGTCTCATCGAGATCTAAAATTCACGCGCTGACACGCCTGACCTAAATCCAACAGGAAGTCCGCTATTTCCCTTTCAAAGTAAAATTTGGCTCAAAATCATGCCTCACGAAAAAATTATCTCCTCCGAGACAGTTTGTCGTACAGACATAAGAGTCACGCGACGTAAAAGAGGACAAATTTCTCTACAAAAGTTGTGAACAACTTTGTCAAAAGTCTAACGGTGTGGATTTTATTAGCGTGCAAAGTTGGAAGTCTGAAATCCTGCCTTGCTCCGGCCCTCATCCGTTATAATGGGGAAAAACGGAAAAAAGTTGCCTTTTTTCAGCACCTCGCACAAGTGGCGACTGCGGCTAAACCGTGACTCCTATCAACAAACCAAGCACACGCAAAGTTTCACCAGGTTCTCCCGAACAAGATGATTTAACATAACTGGGGAAAATATCATGTATCTGTAAGTTTTCACAGGTATAATTGGGTGTGCGCTCTGCATTTTTTTGCCTCTCAGTTATAATGGATCCGGATGGGGAAAAATCTCGCGCTTCTCACAAACTGAGGCCTCTACAGTCCAAATTAAACGTCTGACTTCTCTGAAAGACTCACCAACTGAAAGACAACAAATTTTCCTATCAAACGTGATATTTTTTGTTCAGTTTTGCCAAACAGCAAAGGAACAAGGAGCAGTTGTTTCCCCAAAAAAGACTTTTATTTTCTCCTCTCTCCACTCTAACTGAAATGACCATATATGGGAATACAGTGCAGTTACACAGCTGACAGCAGCTGTCAATCAAACTTTGACACTCAGTGCCTTCATTCAGTGACTGTCAAAAGCAGATGGCAAAAGCTAACAACTGTTAGTGGATGGGAGATGCTAACTACTCCATGTTAGTGGATGGGAGATGCTAGCTACTCCATGTTAGTGGATGGGAGATGCTAACTACTCCATGTTAGTGGATGGGACATGCTAACTACTCCATGTTAGTGGATGGGAGATGCTAACTACTCCATGTTAGTGGATGGGATATGCTAACTACTCCATGTTAGTGGATGGGAGATGCTAACAGCTCCATGTTAGTGGATGGGACATGCTAACTACTCCATGTTAGTGGATGGGAGATGCTAACTACTCCATGTTAGTGGATGGGAGATGCTAACTACTCCATGTTAGTGGATGGAAGATGCTAACATTTCCATGTTAGTAGATGGGAGATGCTAACTTCTCCATGTTAGTGGATGGGAGATGCTAACTACTCCATGTTAGTGGATGGGAGATGCTAAGTACTCCATGTTAGTGGATGGGAGATGCTAACTACTCCATGTTAGTGGATGGGACATGCTAACTACTCCATGTTAGTGGATGGGAGATGCTAACTACTCCATGTTAGTGGATGGGAGATGCTAACATTTCCATGTTAGTAGATGGGAGATGCTAACTTCTCCATGTTAGTGGATGGGAGATGCTAACTACTCCATGTTAGTGGATGGGAGATGCTAACTATTCCATGTTAGTGGATGACAGATGCTAAAAACTCCATGTCATTGGATGGGAGATGCTAACTACTCCATGTTAGTGGATGGGAGATGCTAACTACTCCATGTTTGTGGATGGGACATGCTAAAAACTCCATGTTAGTCAGTGACAGATGGCAGTGGTGCTAAAAAACCTATGTTAATGGATGAGAGATGCTAACATCTACATGCTAGTACATGGCATGCTAACATTTCCATATAACTGAATGGAGCATGGTAACAGCTGCATGGTAATAGATGAGATGCTAACATTTTCATTTTTAAGGATGAGAAATGCTTATCGTGCTAGACAAACAATGCTCATGGGTGAGAGATATGCTAGTTATTATTCCCTCACGGAAACAAGCTCAAATTTGACCCCCAAAACTTGCACGAAAACTCACCAAATTTGGCACTGACATCCAGACTGGTGAAAAGTTTTAAAAAATGAAAAATTAACCCCATCTACTCTCTAGCCCACCTAGAAAAAATAAAATGGTCACCATGGCCCACAGAAATGTTGTAGAAAGATCAAACCAAGACTCACACGTTCGTCTCATTGAGGTGTAAAAGGTTGCTGAGGTGCAGAAGAATTGACAATCAAAATAAGAGACTCAAATCCCTTCAAAATCAAAGTCAAACTTAATCAAAAAATGACATTTAAGTTAAAGAATCATTTGATCACTGAAGATTTATTTCATTCATTAAAGACTCACTTGAATCATTAAAGACTCATTGGATTCACTAAAGACTCATTTGAACCATAAAGACTCATTTGATTAATTAAAGACTCATTGGATTCATTAAAGACTCATTTGACCCATAAAGAGTCATTTGACTCATCAAAGACTCATTTGATTCACTAAAGACTCATTGACTACTTAATAACTCGTTTAACTTATTAAATACTCATTTGATTCATTTGATTAATTAAATACTCTTAATTCATTAAAGAGTCATATGACTCATTTAAGACTCCTTTGATTCATTAAGGACTCATTGGATTCATTAAAGACTCATTTGACCCATAAACTCATTTGACTAACCAAAGACTCATTTGACTCATTAAAGACTCATTTGATTCATTTAGGTAATTAAAGACTCGTTTGATTCATTAAAGACTCATTAGACTCATTAAAGACTCATTTGATTCATTTGAGTAATTAGAGACTCATTTGATTCATTAAAGAGTCATTAGTCTCATTAAAGACTCATTTGAGTCATTAAAGACTCACTTGATTCATTAAAGACTCATTTGAGTCATTAAAGACTCACTTGATTCATTAAAGACTCATTTGATCAATTTAAGACTCATTTGATTAAGTAAAGACTCGTTTGGTTCATTAAAGACTCATTTGACTCATTAAAGACTCGTTAGACTCATTTGATTCATTTGATTAAGTAAAGACTTGTTTGATTCATTAAAGACTCATTAGACTCAGTAAAGACTCATTTGACTCATTAAAGACTCATTTGATTCATTAAACACACATTTGGCTCATTAAAGACTCATTGGACTCATTACTCATTTGACTCACCAAAGACTCATTTAACTCATTTGACTCACCAAAGACTCATTTGATTCATTAAAGACTCATTTGATTCATTTGATTAAAGACTCGTTTGATTCATGAAAGACTCATTAGACTCAATAAAGACTAATTTGACTCATTAAAGACTCAGTGCATTTATACAGCTGACAGCAGCTGTCAATCAAACTCTGACACTCAGTTCCTTCATTCAGTGACTCTTAAAAGCGTTAACGTATGTCTTTAGCAACGAGCAATTAGCTTTCAAAGTAAAAGGCCAAACACTCACTCAAAATAAGAGCTATTGCTCACTCGGACGGTCACAGTCAAAGAGCTTCTTTTCAATTTCACCTCTGGGTTCTCAAGACAACATTTCTTCAGCCATGTGCACTGCATGAAACAGTGCTGATTCACTGTCATGACAGCTGTGCAGCTGGTCTCCATAGCAACAGACACACCTGTTGTGCTGACTGCTGCTTGATGAGTCTGGATTTTTCGATGAAGACTGGAGCTCTATTGATCCTCTGTTACTCTGACACTGACTCTACTGCCGTTTACTGCTGACACAACTGTACTGACTACTGCAGGAGTAAATGTAGTTTTTATTTATCCTTTTACACCCTAAATAGTATTTCACTATTTCTTCTATGCTCTTCGTGTCATTTCTGGCCCTTTACAGAACGGGAGGGGGGGGGGGGGGGGGGGGGGGGGGGGTGTTCCTCTTGATGACGGACAACAAAAGTAAGATTTCAGAGCTGCGTGTTTGAGTGTATATTTCCTTAAAAGTGGAGTGCGTAATCAAGGGAGGTGACTGAATGTTTCACTTCTGGGGCATTATACAGAGGCTCTGGGAGGCAATATGACTGTAAAGACTCCTTTTTTAAAGTGAATTTTGCATAATATGACTCCTTTAAAGTTATTCATCTCCAAACTTGTCAGCTTTTTTCCCAACTATTTCATCTATTTCACTGTTCAAGCTTTACTTTGCTCCTTTAACTTCTGCATTAGTTTAGCTTCTTTTTCTACTCAGCATTCACATGTGCATTTTGTTCAGGAACAGTGAATGTTTCTCCTTGTCTGCCAACATGACCAATTCCTCACAGCAGCATGGGCAAATGCTAAACTGAGCAGATCACATTAATGGAGTTCTGTCATGTGGTCTTTTCACTTTGGTTTGCAGAAATATTTTACAATGGAAAACCTACGCCTTGACCTGACTGAACACACCACACTGAACAGGACACATGCTTTCACTTTCTAAATAAAAGCTCCAACATTTCTTTTCATACACTCGGGAATTACAGTCATTTTGAGATAAACTGTGGGCGGCCGTGGCTCGTTGGGCAAAGTGGTGGCTAACATTCAGGAGGTTGTTGGTTGAATTCCCATCTCATCCTGTCAGCATGTCGAGGTATCCTTGAGCAAGACCCTGAACCCCAAGCTGCTCCCAGTGGACAGACTGAGCACCTTGCATGGCAGAGACTCCACTGGAGTGTGAATGTGATCTAAACAGATCAGGACCAATACCTCCTGTCACTAACCTCACACCTGAAACCAGCCTTGAAGCAGCTCACCTGGGTCATGATCCACACTGCAGGTCCACAACACAACCTCTTTAACTCAGACACCCTCAGAAGACCTGAGCTCCACTACAGAGGAAACTCATTGATGTATAGAGGACAGACAACATTCTACAGTCAACACTCAGCACTTTATTGATCATCACAGGTTAGCTCATCAGTGATTCATCAACAATTACACAACACATTATTACTGAGATTACATTCACAGATTCTATTATAAAAGCTTTGACAAGAAATCATCAAATAATCAAAACTTTATTGTATTTTAATTCAGAAAATAACCAACTCACACACCTGTAAATCGTCTAAGTTGAAGATGTGATTACATTTAAACTGAATACAACCCAAGTCCAGGAAATAAGGTCCAGCAGGAACATCAGAGTGTTGGTGTGTTTTCCACAGCACCATCAGCTGGACACAGCAGCATCTTCAACCAGAAGGTTGACCTGGAGAGAACAAAGCAAACAGACTCCTGTAGTAAACACCTTCACTGGTTCTCCATGCAGGAGGTTCAATGACACACAGAGACACACCAGAGGAGAGAGTGTGTTTGGCTGCTCAGCCATGACCGATGTTTAAAACAAGATGAAAACACCTCAGATTCACATTTCCTTCCTTCTCACTCCATCACCTCAGAGACTGGATCATCTCTGTGGAGAGCTCAGAGATCAGTGATCATCACTGGAGTTTTCTGTTAAACTGGCACGACTGAGACAGGTGTGTGTGCGTGCATGTGTGTGTGTGTGTGTGTGTTGGGGGCGGGGGGGCAGAGAGAGAGAGAGAGAGAGAGAGAGAGAGAGAGAGAGAGAGAGAGAGAGAGAGAGAGAGAGAGAGAGAGAGAGAGAGAGAGAGAGAGAGAGAGAGCACAACATCTGTACAAACAACATAATGAACAGTGAACTATCTACATGTCAGGCCAGTCAAAAGAACACTGTTCAATGTTCCACTGAAACTCTTCCTGATGTGTTCATTCAGAACATGTTGGAGATGAAAACTCATCTCTGATCACTGACTGATTGTAAATCCTTTAACACTAGGAATACCAGGATTTTCTGGCCTCCCTGGGAAACCCAGAGAGGCCAAAGTGGTCCAGTGCTTTTGAATACACAAGTCGTTCTCCTACAGCCAGCCACCATTCATTTGTAAATGCAGCCGATACCTTCCAGCTAGTTGGTTCATGCATACCTCTGAGGGGGAGGAGGAGGCTTGAAAACAGCCAGGGACTACTTTGAGATGTCCTCCTGAGTTTGGCAGAGAAGATTATTTCCAAGCACAATTAACTTTTTTACCCATCACAAATTGTGATGTAACTCCCAGGTGTTTGACTGGGACCCAGTTGAGACTGACAGGTTTCCCCCAATCTCTAATGTTTGGAGTTTCTTTGTTGCAAACTGCATTTGGTCCTACAGTCCAGGCAGGCACATCACCACAGAAAAACAGCTGTTCCCAACAAAATCTCAATGCTGTTTCTTGCAATACATTGCAACAAAACCAGACAAGGTTGGGATAAAGTTCTGGGTGGCATGTGACCTGAAGACTAAATATGTGTGCAACATGACCCCCTATGTTGGGAAAGACCCCAGCCATGCCAAGGCAGTGAGAGTGGGAGAAGATGTGGTGATGAAGCTGATGGAGCCGTTTCTGGACAAAGGCAGAACGGTAACAACAGATATATTTCTTCATGTCTCTGGCTCTCGCCAAACAACTCCTCCGACGGAAGACCGCCATCCTTGGTACAATGAATAAGATTCATCGGGAGCTGCCCGGATCAGCCAGGCAGACTGAATTCTGTGCATCATCAATAAATCACAGGAAGAAATTAAAAACATAAACTGCGTCGACCTCTTACTTCAGTTTTACATTAGATGCTGATTCAGTGTTTTATTTTCTACAAGCTCATACAGCGCCTTGCAAAAGTATTCATCCCCCTTGAATTTTTTGGCCTTTTGTTAAATTTCATACTTCAAACATAAATATATAAAATTGGCAAATCGGCCAAGAAGGAAGATTCTTTCCAAACTCAATGAATTTTTTGTAATCCCAGGTTCTTCTTTCCTACCTATGAAACTCTTCCCCTTTTCTCCTGATTTTCAGTGCGCAGCTCAGCGGCCACTCACTGGCCTGCTTTTCTTTTGTAAACGCAGCCGATACCTGCCAGGTTGTTGGCTCATGCATACCTATTGGGGGGGGAAGAGCCAGGGAGGAAGATTATTTCTCCAAACAATGGATTTGTTTTTGTGGTGGGGGTTTGGGGGCCAGAGTGTGAGGGGGAGAAAGGCACTTCAGTGCAGGAGGTAGCCTTATGAAAAGGCCACCTCAAGCCTCCCCTCAACAGAAGGACTGATTTTGTGGCAAAGAGAAGAGTGTAGTTTTGCGTTTGTCACATCTGTTCTAAGACTGGATTGCACTCAGACTCTGTTTAGCCATTAGCTCAACATTTGATCATTGAGGAAATGATCAGACAACTTCTGAAGCCACTATGAGAAAAGGGGGTGAATAATATTGCACATCCCACTTTTCAGGTTTTTATTTCTAAAAAAAAAGTTTAAATGTTGTACAAATTTCATTTCACTGCACTTGATGTTGGTTCCTCACAAAATATGCCAATTTTATAACTTAATGTTTAAAGTATGAAATTTAAGAAAAAGGGCAAAGAATTCAAAGGAGGTGAAGACTTTTTCAAGGCACTGTACATACTATGTTATAACAAATACTGTTTTCATACACAGCACCCACAGATGCACCGGAAGAAATATATCTTATTTTTTTAACTATGAAATACACACTAATAAAATGTGCAACCCCCCCAATTCTCATGCAAAATGATACTTTACATCCACAACAAAGTTTTCTCTTCTGAAAATGGTCATTTGTGTCAAACTGATACAAACTATCACATGAAGAGAGTTTTAGAAGCATCAGCTGAACATTGGTTTGTGTGCTACACTTCTCCCTCTGTTTGGGCCTCATTCCTGCATGATGCATTGCGTAGCGGCTGCATTTACAAATGAAAGGTGGCTGGCTGGAGGACACCGACTTGTGTATTCAAAAGCACTGAGCCACTGTGGCCCCTCTATGGGTTCTGGGAAGGGTTGGGCCAAACCGGCCCCTGCTTGGTAAACCTAGTGTTAAAAGACTGGAGTTCAATGAACCTTTACATATTGAACCTCAGTGAGACTGAAGAGCTCTGAATCAACACATCAGGAAGAAAAGAAGACAAGGTGGATCAGAGCACAGCTGGGACTGGCAAACAGAGGCCGACCTCTGGAACCAGAGACCTGGCACCAGAGAACCTGCTCCTGGAACCACAGCTGGAACCACAGACCAGCATCCTACAACCACACCCAGAGTCACAGACTCACAACAAGAACTACAGAGCCACAACTACATCCACAGACAGACACCAACAACAGAGCAATATCTACAAGTACAAAGAGACAGCAAGAACCACAGGAAGCACAGGGCCATGATTTCACAGACGTCAATAAATAAAAGATTTCACTGATCAAACTATATTCTCCACAGGTTGAACCTGGAACTCATGAATAACGCACTCTAAAAATATCTCCATAATGTCATAATTCATACACAATAATTCATTTCATGTAATATACAAACTGCTAAAAACCTTCAATAAATGCACATGATTCATAACAACAACACAGGATTTGGAGTGGCAGACAAAGTGCTCTAACACATCAACAGCAGCACCGCACTAACAGTCAGTTCCCTCCATCAACCAGCTGATCAACAACAACAAACAGCAACAGTTGCTTTGGCCACTGCCACATAGCTCAGTTTGACTCAATCAGTCCAAGTCGTCCTCAAACATCCCCTCAACATCCTCAAAGTCCACATCATCCAGCTCAAACCACCTGTCCAGCTCCTGCAGCTGGCCCTGGTCACCTCTAGCTCTGAAACTACACAGAATTCCTTCATGATCACTGAAGTACGTGGGCATCACTGCACATTCCACAGCAAACTGTCTGCTTCTCACATAAACGTGATCAATCAGAGTCCCCTTCTCTGTGCTCGCTTGTGTCACCAGCTGATCAAATCCTTTGCTTCCCATTAATTTGCAAATTGATGACCCCGTTAAAATGTTCTCATTAAAATCTCCCATGACTACAATGGTGTCACTGATTGGATGAAGCCAATGCAGCAACTGCTGCAGGTTCTGCTTGAAGAGGAAATTTGGGTAACGTGGTGGACGATAAATTACTGCCATCACTATGTTGAATTTGTTCCACAGGCACACCAAACACTCCAGATCCAAATCGGGTGCCTGCAGGATGTCACAGTCCCAATCTGCTAGCCTGTACAAACCAACTCCACCATGTTCTAAAGCCTGCAGCTCTAACAGTTTGGGCTGACTGCTGCTGTAACACAGAGCACGAGGGCGGCTGTGGAAAGAGTAGCCGTCAATCTGGACGCCGTCTAATGAGGACTGTGCAGTGAGCCACGTCTCTGTGACAGCAATGCAGGTAGGCTGCAAATGCTGTGTGCAGGACACCAAGTCTACCAGGTGGCGACTTAAGTTTTGAACGTTCATTAGATACACCGACAGAGTGGGCGTGTCTAATGAAGGCCGGGGCTGCTCAATCAAAAATGGAGGCATCCTGTCCAAGGCCTCCTTGATGGTGTCCTTGCAGTAAATGGACTTCTCTTTAAAGTTCATGATGATGAGTCCAGACAAATCCCTCACACGACTCAGAGCTACGTAGGCCTGGCCAGGTGCAAACACCTTCTCCAAACACACCACGGCCCGGTCCACCGTCAGGCCCTGCACCTTGTGGACGGTACACGCCCAGGCCAACTTCAGAGGGAACTGACGACGCAAACCTCCACGCTTGGTGGCCTTCTCCTCCACCGGCTCGATGGCAGTAGAAAGACGGCAGGCCACTGCAGCATGTGAGCGCTTCTTCCTCCTCTGGGAGCCAATTTTCTCATCGTCAAATTTGACATAAACTGTCTGAGGAAAGCTGTCACCCTGTCTCAACTGGATATGAGTGACTGTGCCACATGCTCCGTTGACCAGACCGTCTTCCACGTCCACGTTCTTACACAGCATCACACGGGCGTCTGGACCCAGACTCAGAGTCTCCTCTAAGGACGTGTCCAACGCCGCACTGTGATGCCCCGCCATCAACTCCAGCTTCCCCGTGCTCCTGTTGTTCATGAAGTCCTGAGCTTCAATGGTCACAGGATCGGGACACGTCCGACACAGCTGCTTCACGTTGTGCTCATTCACTTTACGGTTGGTGGGGAAAATGTGCAAGGCTGAGCTCTCCTCGCCCGTCTCACAGCTCTTCAGGATGTGGACGTCACTCTCTAACATGGGGGTGTCTCTGGAACGCACTCTCAACCTGTTGAGCAACTCGGCAAACACGCTGTCCTTCTGCCTCACCACCGTGGTCAGCTGCACCACACTGAAGTGACACCACAGGTCCACACCCACCTGACTGCTATACAGAGGCTTCCCTTTAACGGGAGGCAACTGGTAAAAGTCTCCCACAGCGATCACACTAACGTTACCGAACGGGGAAAAGTCTCCAGTCTGCTTGATCTGCCTCAAGCGGCCATGGACATACGCCAACAGAAGGTGATCCACCATACTGATCTCATCAATGACTAGAATTTGGAGGTGAAGGAATTTAGCGCGCAGAGAGTTTAGTTTATCTTCACCCAGAGGGATGTAAGGTAAACTACACTGTTTGCCGATGCTCAATGTGTGGTGAATTGTTGCTGCGTTTAAATTGTACGCAGCGATTCCTGTTGGAGCCGTTAACAAAACACAGATCTCGTCTGGTTGATCACAAAGTGTTGACAGCAGCCTCCCTGCCTCGTACTGGATGGCCCTGATTAAATGACTCTTCCCGACACCAGCCCCGCCCGTAATGAAGACATGCAGAGGCGGTGGGTTTTCACCCCTCACCTTCTGCAGACACCACTGTCTCACCTGGTAGAAAACAGCCTGCTGTGTCTCATTCAGAGACCTAACTAGAGCTAAGCCCTCAGCACGAGACAACACCAGCCTGTTTCTCTCTAACTGGGCCACCTGTCGGCCACGTTCCTGCAGATCTGGAACGTTCTCCAGACCCTCCACCAACTGCTCACCAGCTATCTCTGCTGCCTGTTGCTCTCTGAACTCCTCAGCACACTCATCACGTTCCAGTTCCTGTTCAGGACACAGGTCCCCCCAAGCGTCTTCCTCACTGCCGTGGACATGCTGAGCAATCTCCTCAGCACGCTCCAGGTTCTCAGGATCGATCTCAAACCGGGCCCTGTTCTCATCCACCACCACCTTGACTCTATGGACGGAGCCGTCGCCAAACGTCACCTCACCGTCGTTATAGAACTGTTCAAAGAGCTGGAAGCCCTCGGGCTTGAGCTCTGAGTCACTTCTATAAGGAAGGAACAACTGAAGCACACCCTGAAAATGAGCCTCCCGTTGTTTGTCCAAGTTGAAACGCATGTAGCGGACAACTGCAAACTGAGATCGTGTTCTCCTCAAGATGAAGCCCAATTCGTTCTTCAACTGGATTCTGTTTGGAGAATATTCGTTCTTGGAGAGAACACGATACTCCGAGGCAAACGTGGCCATACACATGTCGTCAAACACACCACCATCAGGCCTGTTCCTGTACCTGTCCACTATGCTGGTCATCCACATGTCATCTGAGCTCAGATCATGTGATGACGCCCTCTCCTTCAGGACATGGAGGGGTAAACTCATCCTCACGATGTTGTTCCCTGTTGGAACAAACACCACCTTCCTGGAACACTCTTTCAGGTGCATGTTGGTTAGCCTGTACACCGCCTCCTGGGCACAAACGTCCCTGTTGTGTAAATATACACTGCCCAGCTTCTTCAGGGCTTCTCGAGCAGAGAGGTTTCCTTCTTTGTTTGCTTCTTTTTGGGCGTTGCTCAATAGTAGGCCAATTTCTCTCTCTGCTTTCGTAATGTACGAAATGATGTAAATAATTACAGCGTAGGCGTCGGTGACAAAGCTAAGGTCCATGTTAGCATTCCAGCACTTCAACAACTTCTTGCTATACTGGTTTACCCACACCTCCTTCAAGCCTCTCCTATAAACAACCTTGGTCTTCATCTCTAACCTCCTGTAGGCCATTTCAAAGATATCCTGGTTGATGTGTCGACTGGCAAACAACTCCTCTACACTGTCAAACGGCTCCTCCTCCCTGATAGCATCATTGACTGACTTCAAAATCTTCTTTGCGACCTCCTTCTTCATAGGGTTATCCTTCTCAAAGCACTTACAGACCAGCTTGTTCTCTGAATCAGGATTCTTCTGGGCCTCCTTCAGCTTCTGCTTGTCACAGCGACATTCCTTCATCTTACAAAGAAATGTACGCGTAGTAGCAGGTTTTGGGAAATGGAAACGACACGTCGTCTTGTTCTTCCTACAAGACTTTGAGTGTCGTTTGGAATGTGTTTGAACCGACGACACAATGTCCAATAATGTGTCGTCGTCTGAGGGCAGCTCACACGTTACATACTTATCAATAAACTCGACCACCTCCTCATCTGTGTTCTGGTCAATTTTAGGAGCGCCCTCGATCCAGAACAAGCAGTGAACATGAGGAGAACCGCGCTGCTGAAACTCAACACGGTAGAAGTGATCGATGATTCGGCCAATTGGCTCAGAAGGAGACATGAGAACCTCTTTCAGAAAACAATGCCACCTGTAATCAAACATCCTGGCCGCAGTCACCGGATTACGCCGCAACAACTCACACCTGTCTGCCCACTCCAAATCCTCCACCGTCTGCACTCTGCCTTCCTGTTTCAGGATGCTGGTCAGAAGGTTCTGCCAGCGCAGATCTGCAGACGAAAATGAACAAAACCATGTCGGGATGCCTAACTGACGGACACAGGCCATGATGTCCTTCTGCACAGACTGCCAGAATGCAGGAGTCCCTCTAACAGGCCTCAAGAACCGGAAACCCTCATCAAACTCTAACAACTGCTTCAGAGACTCCTCGTCCTGCAACATCCTCTGGCTAATCTGTCGAGAGCCCTGACCGCCTTTCCCCTTACGCAGCGCAACCGACACACTACACACCACCCTGTCCATCTCAGACATGAACTGAGCAAAGAATATATACTCCACGCTACGCGCAAAACGGCCATCAGCGTGCATGATCCGGTTATTAAAATAACGCGACAATGTCAAAGCATGATTCCGCTCATGATGGAAGGTCTTTTGTCCTAAAGGAAACAACACGGGGAAACACTTAGCTTCATTTGAATTATCAGAAAGCATCCGGACTGGACTGTTCCCCTCTGCAGGCGCTACATTGACTATGTCCTCAAAATACTGGTCTAGAGCTTCCTGACCAATATCAACAGGCATAAGACAAGTGTCCTGAAACATGCAGTGTTGCTGTCTGTCATGCAACATTTCATCTTGAATTATGTCTGCCGATTCCTCCTCAACAACAACTGCAGGCCTTTCCTGAACCTTACCACCTTCCTGATGGGCCGCCTCGCCCTCTACAACAACCTGAACATCAACCTTCTTCACTGCCTCATCCTCACTGCTTGACTCAGCCTCTTCCTGCTCTCCATCTTCCTGCCTACAAAACTCATTGACCCAGTCCTCATTGAACTCAATGTCTTTATAATAAACATTGGTTCTCTTTAAATAGTCTAGCGCCTGCCGGACACGTAGAGTATCCACAAACTGGTACTCATAGTGTCCCTTGTAGGTCAACTTCCTCTTAAGCTTGACCTGTAACAGAGAGCCTTCCATACTCGACCGTGGCAACACGCTGGTCGTCTGAACAATGTTGGCTGGAACACAGGTGACCGGTCCATGTACTCCATTCTGTCCTCCTTTAGGCAGTGCCAACATCTTCATGAACGGAATATGCAACGCGATCAGGTGCTGCTCTAAACTATGCAAGCATCCCAGTTCAGGTGGAATGGGATCAAGCTGCAGGTCATTGATCCAACACTCAGCTGGAGTCTCACCTTTACTGATCTTAGAATGGCAGGTGTAGCAAATCCAAAGGTGTCCTCTGGAAGGAACCAGCTGACAGGGCTCAGCACACTCCTCACTACAACGATGCAAATAATCCTCGCTGATGCACCTGTCCGCTACACGAGCCGATTCTGACCTGGAACTATAGACTTCCCTCTGACAACTCAGCACCTGATACCTGAACAACAACCGATGGCAAACACAACACACAAAGTCTGGACCGTCTCTAACCTTCTCGACAAACTGATCCATAACAAAACCAAAATCCTTTGACATCTCCTGCTTCTGCTGCCGACTGAGCCTCACAACATCAATAACTTGCTGCCTGTTCTCTGAACTGTCACGATATTTCCTTCTGCGAATGGCTTTAGTGTTCTCCCTATGTTGCAGGTCTGTCCTATATTTAATCACATGACTCTGCTTAACCTTCTCTCTATGTTGCAGGTCTGTCCAATATTTAGTCACCTTACTCTGCTTAACCTTCTCCCTATGTTGCAGATCTGTCCTATATTTAGTCACCTTACTCTGCTTAACCTTCTCCCTATGTTGCAGGTCTGTCCTATATTTAGTCACCTTACTCTGCTTAACCTTCTCCCTATGTTGCAGGTCTGCCCTATATTTAGTCACCTTACTCTGCTTAACCTTCTCCCTATGTTGCAGGTTTGTCCTATATTTAGTCACTTTACTCTGCTTAACCTTCTCCCTATGTTGCAGGTCTGTACTATATTTAGTCACACTACTCTGCTTAACCTTCTCCCTATGTTGCAGGTCTGTCCTATATTTAGTCACCTTACTCTGCTTAACCTTCTCCCTATGTTGCAGGTCTGTCCTATATTTAGTCACACTACTCTGCTTAACCTTCTCCCTGTGTTGCACGTTTTTCCTATATTTAGTGACACTACTCTGCTTAACCTTCTCCCTGTGTTGCACGTTTTTCCTATATTTAGTGACACTACTCCCTTTCACCCGCTCTCTATGGTCAGCAATGTCTCTATATTTATGGATACTCATTCTTTTAACTCTCTCCCTATGCAAAATGTTGTAAGAATATTTTTTGACACTCCGAGACATTTCCTTGTCCTTGAAGATTTTACTTTTATGATATGCCTTCCTGAAAGTTTCTCTACGTTTCTGCCTGAGCAACACATTCATTTTCTCCTGTCTCCATTTTTTATCCTTCAGATACTTCGACTTTAACTGCCACACACCAGGTGTACTCTGACGAACACAATCTACAGCCTCACCACAAGCAATAATTCCATCATCCACCTCACATTCAACGACCGATCTACCGGCATCCACAACTGGAGCCTCCGTCATCCTCAACCTGGTGCTGTAGCCGGTCGCCTGACTCACTTTACAATAACCATAACAGCTCTGCAGTCCAGGCTCACAAACACAGACAACATTCTCAAAATGAGTCCCACCAATATTCTCCAAATGAATACATTGAGGCGACAACTGCTTCCTGCTACAACTGTACTTCAACCAGCGTCCATTGGTGAAAGTACACACACCAACACCTAACCAGTCAGCCGTAACCTGGATTTCCACTTCTGTGGCCCAACTCCCCACGAACCTCATCCTAGACTGCTGAATGTACTGGGAGACAGAGGAGAACTCAGTCCTCAACAAGCCCTGGTACTGAGCTGCCTCTTTCTCCAGCTGCTTACAGACAGCCAGTCTGATCTTACGATGGTGCTTCTGAGAGCCACTCACAGCCTGAGAGATGGCTCTGAAGAAGCAGTTCCCATCGGCCACTACCCTCTCCTTCCTGCAAGGAACACCCAGCAAACCAACCTGGCTGGACGCAGAAGCACTGACCCGCTCACAGTCAACACACAACCTGCTACACAAAGCCCTACAAACATCAGCATCAAGAGGACGGAAGACCAGCTCCTCGTTCCTCACAGCAGCAACAAACTCCACATCAGCATCAAGCTCAGCAGCACTGCAGCGCTTTGACCTCTTTGACAAACGAGTGTCAGAACAAATCTTACGCTTCCTGCCCTCAGTAATGACTGCTTCTGCAGTTGAACCACTGCTCACCTCACTGGCAAGAGTCTGAAGAGAAACTCCAGACAGTGCTGGACTGGCAACAACCACAACACCACTCTCAGAGACACCAGTGTCTACAGGAGCCTGAACCACAGTCCTGCACTCAGTGACCTCAGGGGACTCTGGTGGTGGAGCAGAACTCATCTCAGTGACGTGAGTCTCCACAGAAACACCAGACAGCGCCGGACTGGCAGCAACACCAGCACCACTCTCAGACACACAAGAGCCTGCAGGAGCCTCAGCCGGTGTTCTGCTCTCAGTGTCCTCAGGGGACTCTGGTGCTGGAGCAGAACTCGTCTCAGCGACGTGACTCTCCAGAGGAACACCAGACGGCGCTGGACCTGCACCCCCACCCACAGTAATGCCACACAGCTCAAAGAGCTGCTGGCCTGAACTGAGGCTGTCGGCCAGCCGACGGATGTAGTGGTGCAGGTCGTCCAGACACGCAAACTGCAGAAGCACGCTGCTGCCGCTGTGGTGCAACAAGCCAACACGACTACGTGGATGGCTGTCCACCACAGCAAACCATCCATTCTCACTGATGATGGCGGTCGTGTTGGCACACATGGTCAGGAGACACATGCTGTACTGACTGAAGATGGTGAGCAGGCCGTCCCTCAGGGTGTAGAAGACACCGGCATCGATGAGGTGACCTTCAGACACATGCAGGTCACCCATCACAGTGGTGCCATGACTGAACTCCAGCACCTGCTCATCCACCTGGATCTGCTTTGGCAGTTCAGTCACGGACAGAAAAGACGACCAAGGCCTGAAGCCAGGGCGGCCCATCACCCAGGTGAAGAAAGCATCACCCAAGACCAAGACATCATCAAGCTCCTGCCTCCCCCACGAGAACACACTGTTCAAAGTGTGTCTGGCTAAGCTGAAAGCAGCTATCGCCATGCACTGCACCCCCCCATTGCTAAACCTGGAGCTGCCCTGATGGAAGGATCCCTGGACAACCTTCAGCAGCCTGATCCCTGTCCTCACATCAACCACTGCTGCTGGACCAGCTACACTCAAAACACCTGACTTAACGGGCTCTGCCCTCGGAAACACAGCAGACTTGGCTCCGACAATCTGTGATCCCTCCACCGGCACGACAACACTTCTCTCACACACAGGACTCTCCACAGAAGTACGAGACAGCGCCGGACTGGCAGCAACACCAGCACCACTCTCAGACACACAAGAGCCTGCAGGAGCCTCAGCCGGTGTTCTGCTCTCAGTGTCCTCAGGGGACTCTGGTGCTGGAGCAGAACTCGTCTCAGAGACGTGACTCTCCAGAGGAACACCAGACGGCGCTGGACCTGCACCCCCACCCACAGTAATGCCACACAGCTCAAACAGCTGCTGGCCTGAAATCAGGCTGTCGGCCAACCGTTGGATGTAGTGGTGCAGGTCGTCCAGACACGCAAACTGCAGAAGCACGCTGCTGCCGCTGTGGTGCAACAAGCCAACACGACTACGTGAATGGCTGTCCACCACAGCAAACCGTCCATTCTCACTGATGACGGCGGTCGTGTTGCTGCCTAATGTCAGCATACACATGCTGTACTGACTGAAGATGGTGTGCAGGCCGTTCCTCAGTGTGTAGAACACACCGGCATCGATGAGCTGACCTTCAGACACATGCAGGTCACCCATCACAGTGGAGCCAGGAGTAAACTCCAGCACCTGCTCATCCACCTGGATCTGCTTTGGCAGTTCAGTCACGCACAGGAACTCTGAGCTCGGCTGGAAGCCATCGCGGCTCATCGCCGTGGTGTACAGTGCATCACCACAAACCAAGACATCGTCAAGGTCCTGCCTCCCCCACGAGAACACACTGTTCAATGTGTGTCTGGCTAAGCTGAATGCAGCTATAGACATGCACTGCTTCCCTGCGTTGCTAAACCTCTGGTTGCCCTGGTGGAAGGATCCCTGCACAACCTTCTGGAGCCTGATCCCCGTCCTGACGTCAACCACTGCTGCTGGCCTCGCTGCGCTCACACCAACACCTGACTGGCCTGACCGGGAACGCTCGGGAACGGGACACTTAGCTGCGGGGAAGAGGCGTCGCTCCGTCGGCAGGGCAGGGCACGCAGCAGGACCCTCCTCCCCGACCGCCGCTGGAACCGGGCCTGCGGTCGGGGGCAACACCTCCACCACCTCCTGGGTTGCTGCCTCCGCCTGACACAGAAAGGAAGCAGCAGGTTTTACAGCATGTTCAAACTAAAGAGAAATGATGCAGGTCATCTACAAATAAGACACGCAGAGTATAAAACCAAGAACTAACCGGGGGGACTGGTGGGCTGGGGCGGGAGGCAGGGATGGGCTCAGGGGCAGGTGACGGTGTTGCCAGCACCTGTGAAGCAAAGGACAACAGCTGACAGTCAAGTTGAGCACTTACTCATTTCATCCCTCAAATTTCAAAGTCTGTCACATCGAATTCTACATCAAATACACAAAACGTTCTACCAACCTGCCGCTTTCCTCCTCTGCGCCTCCTGGCAACACCTGCTGGCCGACGCACCACACGGGAGGTCTGAAGACAGAAAAACAGTCCTTTCCAACAGCTGTCTTCCTGCTTGGTTCACCAGTGTCAACATGGAATAAGTGTGAAAGTTACCTGGCCAGCTGGCGGGACAGCGGGGCCGCCATCAGAGCCAGAAGAAGGGGACACCTTCTCCATGGCGTCCAACATGGCCCCGCTGAACCACACCGGGTTGGATGGGATGGCAGAGGGTCGCACCGGGAGTGCAGCCTTTGAAAACAACACCAGACACACGTGATTAGAATTGCTTTGGGACTTGAGGAAACGTGGCTCAAACTTCCAATCACACAGCGACTCAGAGAAACACCTTACCTTGCCTCCCTGTCCAACCACGCTCCACTCCCAGGGGTCGCAGTGACGGGGCACAGGGGCGTGTCCAGTCACCACCAGCCTGGGAGCGGCCCCGGCACGCGGCGGCGCCCGGGGAGGCGCCGGTGGCCGGGGCGGAGGAGGCGCCAGCTGCTGGGAAGCGGCGTCCCACAGCAGCTGAACCAGAACCGTCATGCCATCGGAGTCGCTGAGGTGAACCTGTAGAAGTGCAGCACAGGACACGTTTCAGTCCACCGGTGTACCAACAAGAAAGACCACCAACTGCTCCCTGCATCTCGTCACTACAAAACATGCCGTACTTACCGAGTCGGGGCACCACAGCTGCAACCGATGCAGGGGGAAGTGCTCTGCCACAGGCACGTACGGGACACCTGCAGAGTGAGGACACACACCTTCAGTTATCACATGTGCATTCAGAGAAGCCGTTTGTGATGACTACAATGTGGCGTCCATCAGAACTGGACACAGCAGCCAAACCTCAACGTACCCATGCGTGCTGCGACACGGCGGTATTCCTGACGCAGCAGCTCCTGAAGGCCCGGCTCGATGTTCAGGCGTGGAGGGAAGTCCAGCACGAACACCTAAAAAAGACACATTGAGCCATGAAGTCACATGAAGCAGCAGAGACAACTGCACCAACGCAACCAGTGACGGCCACCGTCTGCTGCCTCAGGCCACTAGAGGGCGTTCTTGGTGTGAAGACGGAGGCTGAAAGATCCTTCATCAGCCTCCGTCTTCAAACCAAGACTGCTTCCTCGTGGCTTCACAACAGCAACAGCTCATCTCTCCATCACTACTAACAACAACAAGTGGAAAATCAACCCACCTTGGGGCAGGAGCTGCAGGCCGTTGTCAGGAGAGCACAGAAGTCGAGGGCCGCCTTGTCCACAGTCCGGGACACAAGGTCGTTGCTGGGGGCGCACACGCACACGGCGTCCGGGGTCCAGGGCAGGTCAGCATGCAGGAGCTCCATCCTCAGCTGGGAGCCCACTGCACCTGGAACAGAAAGAAAAGAGAAACGCAGATCTCCCTCGGGCACGGCTACATACCCGTCCACGATGGCCCTCAGGTGCGAGGCTCCAACGACGAACACCATCTGCGTCCACAGAGACATTGCTTTAAGTCAGAGACACCAGCCGGGAGCCCTTGTGGCTGCTGCTGTCTGGATCAACAACAACAACTCATACCTTCTTCTGTCCATCCCAGGCAGGAGTGACCAACTTGCAGGGCTTCCCGGTCAGGTTGGAAGTTGGCCATCTCCGCACGCGGTGCCGAAAGCCCGTGCCACGCCCTGTTTAGGTCGAGGACAAAGGAAAGGGACAGAGTGTGTCATTACATCACGCTGAACAACACCACTCTTCAACTCTTCCTCAGACTGGTAACACTGCTACATAACACAACAGCAGGGTCAAAGGTCGAAACATCTCCAAACAGTCCGACACTTACGGGCCACGAACTCCGGGACGGCAGGTGCAGGACTCCAGTCCTGGGACTGCGCCGTCCTGCGTCTCAGGGCCTGGGCACGTCGGTGTCCCCTGGCGCGGGGCATCTGGAGAAGAAGGAGAGAAAAAAGAAACCTGATCAGTTCAACACAGAGACCAGAGTCAATGATCAATGATGATCAGTGATACTAAACCTGAGAGTCCACTGACACTGATGGTTCAACTCACCTTAGCAGCAGGAAAACCCTGGAGAGATCTCAGAGGGGTGTGTGTGTGTGAAGGAGGAGTGTGTGTGGAGGAGTTTGGTGAAGGAGGAGGAGTCTGGGGAGGTGAGGAGGGGAAGTCTGGGGGAAGAGGAGGAGGAGGAGGAGTCTGGGAGGTAGGAGGGTGAGGAGTCTGGGAGGTAGGAGGGTGAGGAAGAGTCTGTTGGGGGAGGAGGAGGAAGAGTCTGTTGGGGGAGGAGGAGGAAGAGTCTGTTGGGGGAGGAGGAGGAAGAGTCTGTTGGGGGAGGGTGGAGGAAGAGTCTGTTGGGGGTAGGAGGAGGAAGAGTCTGTTGGGGGTAGGAGGAGGAAGAGTCTGTTGGGGGAGGAGGAGGAAGAGTCTGTTGGGGGAGGAGGAGGAAGAGTCTGTTGGGGGAGGAGGAGGAAGAGTCTGTTGGGGGAGGAGGAGGAAGAGTCTGTTGGGGGAGGAGGAGGAAGAGTCTGTTGGGGGAGGAGGAGGAAGAGTCTGTTGGGGGTAGGAGGAGGAAGAGTCTGTTGGGGGTAGGAGGAGGAAGAGTCTGTTGGGGGTAGGAGGAGGAAGAGTCTGTTGGGGGTAGGAGGAGGAAGAGTCTGTTGGGGGAGGGTGGAGGAAGAGTCTGTTGGGGGAGGGTGGAGGAAGAGTGTTGGGGGAGGGTGGAGGAAGAGTCTGTGGGGGAGGGTGGAGGAAGAGTCTGTGGGGGAGGGTGGAGGAAGAGTCTGTTGGGGGTAGGAGGAGGAAGAGTCTGTTGGGGGTAGGAGGAGGAAGAGTCTGTTGGGGGTAGGAGGAGGAAGAGTCTGTTGGGGGTAGGAGGAGGAAGAGTCTGTGGGGGAGGGTGGAGGAAGAGTCTGTTGGGGGAGGGTGGAGGAAGAGTCTGTTGGGGGAGGGTGGAGGAAGAGTCTGTGGGGGAGGGTGGAGGAAGAGTCTGTGGGGGAGGGTGGAGGAAGAGTCTGTGGGGGAGGGTGGAGGAAGAGTCTGGAGCGTGGAGGGTGGAGGAAGAGTCTGGAGCGTGGAGGAGTCTGGAGGAAGAGTCTGTGGGGGAGGGTGGAGGAAGAGTCTGTGGGGGAGGGTGGAGGAAGAGTCTGTGGGGGAGGGTGGAGGAAGAGTCTGGAGCGTGGAGGAGTCTGGAGGAAGAGTCTGTGGGGGAGGGTGGAGGAAGAGTCTGGAGCGTGGAGGAGTCTGGAGCGTGGAGGAGTCTGGAGCGTGGAGGAGTCTGGAGCGTGGAGGAGTCTGGAGCGTGGAGGAGTCTGGAGCGTGGAGGAGTCTGGAGCGTGGAGGAGTCTGGAGCGTGGAGGAGTCGGGAGCGTGGAGGAGTCGGGAGCGTGGAGGAGTCGGGAGCGGGGAGGAGTCGGGAGCGGGGAGGAGTCGGGAGCGGGGAGGAGTCGGGAGCGGGGAGGAGTCGGGAGCGGGGAGGAGTCTGGAGCGGGGAAGAGGGGGGGAAGAGGGGGAGGAGTCTGGGGGGAAGAGGGGGAGGAGGAGGAGGAGGCTGGGGGTGGGGGAGGAGGAGGAGTCTGAGGTGGAGGAGGAGGAGGAGTCTGAGGTGGAGGAGGAGTCTGGGGGGTAGGAGGGCGAGGAGTCTGGGGGGTAGGAGGGCGAGGAGTCTGGGGGGTAGGAGGGCGAGGAGTCTGGGGGGTAGGAGGGCGAAGAGTCTGGGGGGTAGGAGGGCGAAGAGTCTGGGGGGTAGGAGGAGTCTGTTGGAGGAAGAGGGGGAGGAGTCTGTTGGAGGAAGAGGGGGAGGAGTCTGTTGGAGGAAGAGGGGGAGGAGTCTGTTGGAGGAAGAGGGGGAGGAGTCTGTTGGAGGAAGAGGGGGAGGAGTCTGTTGGAGGAAGAGGGGGAGGAGTCTGTTGGAGGAAGAGGGGGAGGAGTCTGTTGGAGGAAGAGGGGGAGGAGTCTGTTGGAGGAAGAGGGGGAGGAGGTGGAGTCTGGAGAGGTGGAGTCTGGGAGGAGGATGAGGAATCTGGGGAAGGAGGGGTCTGGGGGTGACGAGTAGGGGTCTGGGGGTGAGGAGGAGGGGTCTGGGGGTGAGGAGGAGGGGTCTGGGGGTGAGGAGGAGGGGTCTGGGGGTGAGGAGGAGGGGTCTGGGGGAGGAAGAGGGGGAGGAGTCTGGGGGAGGAAGAGGGGGAGGAGTCTGGGGGAGGAGGTGGAGGATTCAGTGGAGGAGGACCAGTCTGGGAGGAGGAGTCTGGGTGGAGGAGGAGTCTGGGTGGAGGAGGAGTCTGGGTGGAGGAGGAGTCTGGGTGGAGGAGGAGTCTGGGTGGAGGAGGAGTCTGGGTGGAGGAGGAGTCTGGAGCGGGGAGGAGTCTGGAGCAGGGAAGAGGGGGGGAAGAGGGGGAGGAGTCTGGGGGGAAGAGGGGGAGGAGGAGGAGGAGTCTGGGGGTGGGGGAGGAGGAGGAGTCTGAGGTGGAGGAGGAGGAGGAGTCTGAGGTGGAGGAGGAGTCTGGGGGGTAGGAGGGCGAGGAGTCTGGGGGGTAGGAGGGCGAGGAGTCTGGGGGGTAGGAGGGCGAGGAGTCTGGGGGGTAGGAGGGCGAGGAGTCTGGGGGGTAGGAGGGCGAAGAGTCTGGGGGGTAGGAGGAGTCTGTTGGAGGAAGAGGGGGAGGAGTCTGTTGGAGGAAGAGGGGGAGGAGTCTGTTGGAGGAAGAGGGGGAGGAGTCTGTTGGAGGAAGAGGGGGAGGAGTCTGTTGGAGGAAGAGGGGGAGGAGTCTGTTGGAGGAAGAGGGGGAGGAGTCTGTTGGAGGAAGAGGGGGAGGAGTCTGTTGGAGGAAGAGGGGGAGGAGGTGGAGTCTGGAGAGGTGGAGTCTGGGAGGAGGAGGAGGAATCTGGGGAAGGAGGGGTCTGGGGGTGAGGAGGAGGGGTCTGGGGGAGAGAGACAGATAGGATATTATATGTCAAACGAAAGATTTATGGCCCCCAATAAACCCCTCCCCTTGCCATTTGTCCACCATTTGTCCAGCGTATGTCCACTGCGCATTTGTCCCCCCCCCCCCCCCCCCCCCCCCCCCAAACTTCCTTCCGTCTGAGGTCTTTTGAAGTTTTTACGACGGGTTAGGTGTTGACACATCTGAAGGGATGAGTAGGAGCCAGACAGTCGGTTAGAGGGGGGTGAATTTATATTGTACCTGGAGATGGCGGAGAAACGTGTTATGAAGAGGTTATATTACAAGCCGAGTCATCCTGGTAGTTTCGGTGGGGTAGAGCGGCTTCATAAAGCGGTTCAAGATGAGATGGGAAAGAAAGTCAGGGTGGAAGATGTGAAAGACTTTTTATCATCTCAAGACACCTATACTCTGCATAAACCGGCTAGGATACATTTTCCAAGGAACAGAGTTTTTGTTACAAGACCTCTCAAACAATTTCAGGCAGACCTTTGCGATATGCGCGCGTTAGCGGATGAAAATGATGGGTATAGTTATTTACTCACGGTCATCGATGTGTTTTCCAAATTAGCGTACGTGCGAGCTTTGAGAAAGAAGACTGCAGCTGAGGTGGTGTCTGCCTTTGAATCCGTCTTTTGTGAGAGCCAGACGCCTGAAAAACTACAGACTGATGCAGGAAGAGAATTTTTCAACAAAAGTTTCAAGATTCTGATGAGGAAACACAACATCGTACATTTTGCCACAGCCAGTGATCTAAAAGCCTGCGTGGTTGAAAGATTTAACCAAACGTTAAAGACCAGAATGTGGAGATATTTCACTGCTAAGAACACTAGACGGTACGTGGAAGTCCTACCAGACTTAGTAAAAAGCTATAATAACACTTACCTCAGTAGTATAAAAATGTGCCCGGTTGATGTGACTAAGGAAAATCACAATCTGTACGGAGCGCCTACACCACGAGACAAGAGAAACAAAAATAAAGGCAGGATTTAAGGAGGGCGATGTCAGAATATCCAAGTTGCGAGGGGCCTTCGATAAAAAATACGAACAGAGATTCACGAACAAAGTATTTACGGTGTCAGAATGCATTCCGCGTACTCCACCGGTATACGAACTCAAAGATTATGACAGCGAAGCGATCGAAGGTTCATTCTATGAGCCGGAGCTGCAGAAAGTGAAAAAAGACTCATTAACATTTTTCAATCATACCATTTTCAAACAGGCTGTTAGATATTACATTTTACTACAAACAGATATGTCCGGGTGTCTGTAGCACTTTAGATGGTTATATGACCTTTTTAAAGCTCTCCAGAGGTGAACCTAAAAATTATGATCTAAACAAGAAACTCAGGTTTCATCTTAACATAGAAAGCAAATAATCAAAAGTGTTACTATTTGTGACCTGAAGATAACCAAATCTGCTCCTAACTTGAAATTTTAAGTTACTGCTCTCAAAACTCTGAAACATGTCGTGTCCTTTGTGATAAGCATCGTGAAATTCTCTGATATTTCCCAGTTAACGTGATCACTGGAAAACCTTCACATCCACCCAAGTTCTAATATATAGATCTGAAAATACAACTCAAAAGGAAGGAAGGTTTTTAAAAAAGTGTATAAAATACAAGAAAAGGTATGAATGAATAGTAAAATCATTCAAAGACAGAGTCTCATTCTAAATATTCAAAATAAAGCCACACAAACTTAATCAGGAAGCGTAGACACGCGCTTGAATAAAAAACAGAATAACTGGTTGATAATTTTCACAAACTCAAATTCAATTTTCTGTATAAGAGACAGTAATGATGATGTTGTCGATGTACGCCAAACAAAACCGAGTCAGCAGGTCATGTCAGCTTTGAAAGCTGCTGTCTCACAGCTGCAGCGTAGACGGTTGGACTGTCTGAAAAAAACAAACGTTCATCTTGTAAAGCGATATTGTTGGTCACAGAAGGTGAAACTAAACAAATCCTATGTATTCCTGTGTACAGCAGAACACAAATACACAACTGTGTACCATTTCACTCTGGCTGCTACTGATACTAAGATAGCATTAACATCTGGTACAACCGGAGTTAAGGAATGACGCTGACATTTATTTATTTTTCCTGTGCAAATCTGTACTTCTTTGTTCCTGGTTTCAAAAATGGGGTTTATTGGTGTGTTGTTTGGAGACAGACATGACACTCCTCGGTTCAGCAATGATTGAACCACTGGCCTGATCCCCAGTTCTTTTTCCTTTGATAAGAGATACTGTTTAACACAAACAGGATATTTCGCATAGTTAATTGTTGCTTGATAAGGTTCCACAGCCAGCAATCCTACATGATTTTCTTCCCCTTTCTAACAAATCCACAGAAACACTACCAAAGAACAAAATATGACAACCCCTTGTAAGAACAGCATTATATAAGAACAAAGAAAGAACAAAATAAAGTGCTTAGTTTAAGAAACAAATACAATTATCAGCTTTACATACCTTTTTCCTGTAGCAATTTCTTTTCTGATCAGTCTCAACCAGCTGCACAAGAAACAGAATTTCAACTCAATATACATTTTGTCACTCTTTTTCTACTCTGACAGACAGTAATGCGCACAGCTTTACACACTCCGTGCTGCAGTTTGCACCACTGTTTTACATGATTTGCAAATACAGATTTTCTTCCCCTTTCTAACAAATCCACAGAAACATTACCAAAGAACAAATATGACAACCCCTTGTAAGAGCAGCATTATATAAGAACAAAGAAAGAACAAAATAAAGTGCTTAGTTTAAGAAACAAATACAATCATCAGCTTTACATACCTTTTCCTGTAGCAATTTCTTTTCTGAACAGTCTCAACCAGCTGCACAAGAAACAGAATTTCAACTCAATATACATTTTCTCACTCTTTTTCTACTCTGACAGACAGTAATCACTCCGTACTGCAGTTTGCTCCACTGTTTTAGGTGGTGAAAAAGATTTAGTTGTGCGTCAACTCTTGCCTGTATCTTGTTTAAAGCACTCCCTACATATAACGTGACTCTGTTGCCCGTCTGATACTTTAAAACTGAACCATCTCTGAATTACTGAGCCACTGTTTTTCTGTTTTACTGAATGGGGTTTTTATTGGGGTGTTGTTTGGAGACACACAATGACTCCCTGTTTCAGCAGTGTTTGAACCACTGGTCTGATCACCATTTCTTTTTCCATTTGATCAGGGATACTGTTTTAACAAACAGGATATTTTGCATAGTTAATTGTTGCTTGATAAGGTTCCATATCCAGCAGTCCTACATGATCTGCGTGCTGCGTCCACAATCTAGATGGAACAGACGCTCAAACTGACGGAGGTTGCAACAACACATCCAGCTGAATGAACTTCTGCTTTCATTGTATTTTGCAGGATTTTAATGAACAAAAATGCAAAGTGTCCTCATCATACGACCAAACAATAACATTTTAGTTGCTATCTTCATCATCTGGTTGTCTATGAAGAAACTGGTAACAAATGTCAAGCATTTTAGTCCCAGTGATCATTTGCAACCGCACTTTGAAGTTTTTACGATGGGTTAGGTGTTGAGGAGATGAGCAGGAGCAAGACAGACGGATAGAGAGGGTGAATTTATATTGTACTGAGAAAAGCGTGCCATGAAGAAAGTTAGGGTGGAAGATGTGAAAGATTTTTTTATCATCTCAAGACACCTGTACTCTGCATAAACCGGCCAGGGTACATTTTCCAAGGAACAGAGTTTTTGTTACAAGACCTCTCAAACAGTTTCAGGCAGACCTTTGCGATAGGAAGACGGACTCACCTTTCCTCCTCTCCTCTCTTTCATCCTCTGGTTGTCTATGAAGAAACTGGTAAGAAATGTCAAGCATTTTAGCTACTGTCCCAATGATCATTTGTAACTGCACAGATGAATGGTTCAATGTTTCCGTGCACATCTTTTAATAATAACATCAGTCCCTCTGGAGAGAGAGACAAACAGTATTTGTGGACTTTGTCCGAGAATGGTTTATCTACTGGTCTGCTTGATAGGACGCTAATATTCCCTCTATTGGGAACAGTCAAGTCACCACATCAACATTTAGAAAAACAGAGGCTGCTTTTTGCCAAACAGTGAAATACTGTCCTACCATCTGATGTATGTTTGGAATGTTTTACTGTTACTCACTCTGGAGCACAAACGCTATATAATCTTAATTTTGATAGCATATCTTTTCCTAATATTGAAAACATTTCTAAATCACAACACATGTTGAAATTTCCAGCCATCTCTCTCGACCGATAACAGTTTTTGACAGCGGTTCTCTTGGTGGGACACCAGAAATGCTGACAGTTTGAACAGTGTCATTACTTCATGGACATTATATCTCCTGTTGACGAATACAAGAGAGAAATGCACCTACATTTCCGAGAAACTTTTTTGGTTTCCCTTAATGTTTAAAACAAATCTTTGGTATTTTCTACCGGTGTATTTGAAACTTGTGCCTGAATAACCATCATTATTATTATTATTTGATCACCGCCAGCGTCCCAATACCGTCGGCCGCTTCATTGTGTAGAAGTTTTTCTCCACAGAAAGGAAACTGCTCTCTGTTCTGGTGTAATGTTTGTCTTTGGTACTTGTTGAGTTTTGGCCTTGATTCAACACTTGTGGCACTCTGGAGGGTCTAGCTACTTTAGCTTCGTCTCTTTTTCTTTCCTTTGCTCACAGTCTCTGGTAATGGCATGCATCATTGAGGTTTCTTCACCCTTGCCAGTGTTTGATCATTAGTATTATTATAATAACCCCGGCCCCTAAATTGTCGTTGATTTGGTCTCATCCTGTCTCGTCCTCATCCTCTGAAGCCTGGTAGTGTTGATACAAACGGTCTATACTCTCCCAGAGTTGTGTATTGTACAGCACGAATCTTAGATTTTTTTTTTTTTTTTTGCAAACAATCCAGTTGCATCTAATTCTCTAGTCCTTTTTTAGTAATTCCACAGGACTCAATGAAAACACGTCAGGGGCTGCTAATTCTTTAAAGTATCAGCATCCTGTGTTCCCAGTCCATTAACGATCATTGACACAAAGAAGGGTTCAGCTTTATGCGGCACTTTTAATTTTGCCTTTTCTTTCCAACATTTAAGAAATCTTTCTGCATATTCAGACACCTGTTCATCAGTCCGTTTCTTACAGTGAAGTACCCGTGTTATCACATCTGCTAAAGTAAGAAGCTTTTCCATAACTTTGTCATGTATCGTTCACCATAAAGTCCACTCATTTGAGAACAGGAATTCCAGAGCAGTTTCTCAGCATGATCTATTTGCACAGGGGGGTTACTGACTCCATCGTAAGAATAAAGATTTGCTTCACTAAGGAGCAGGAAATGGTTGTAGTACAGGCCTGCAAGAATGCCCCGGAATACAACTGGCCCCAACAAACAGCAACACGGGTCGATACTCAGACGCTTTAAAGAACATTCTATGAGAAGACACGGAACGAGGGAATCTAATCTAACTTATTTCTTTCATCCGTTTGTCAACTTCTCTGATTGACCTGACCGTACTAAATACACATTGGGAAAAAACTCTGTGGAAAACCACAAAAGCGTCAACTGACGCAAACAAATGGCTTTAGCACCTCTGCATGGTGAGGCTGTAAGGCCTTATTTGTACTCACTTCCAGAATCAGCACCTGTAGCGAGCTTCAAACACTCACAGCCAGACTGAGCGTCTCTACAGGCCTGATGTGCTTCTCACCTCCAGAGAATCATCGTCAGCGTCCAAGTTCCTTCAACTTCCTTAAATCAGACACAAAATACGCGTCTCTCTGCTTTTCTTCACCTAGACAGGACGCCACACTGTCAAATGACTTCCTCAGATCAGAACACACACACACACACTTACGGTTGGGTCGTAAATGGTTCGTCAGATGAGGGCAGGCCGATGAAGGGGGGTAGAATGCTTTTTTCAACCACCATTTTGTCAGTCATGTTTTTTCAGAAACACTGAAAGAAAACCAGATTCTTTTTTTTGTTGTTTTATTTAAAAAAAAACACACACGCACAAAGCAATTTTTTCTACCAAGTAGGAGGGAAGAAGGATTACTATTGCAACAACACATCATCAGTAGGGTAAAACTAACTTGTCTCATGACGGACATGAAACTGAAAAGGAACACACAAATTAAAGTTTCTTTAAAATTAAGAACAGTATGCCCAGCTACAAAGAAATGATGACATGCAAAACTAAAAATAAGATTAGATGGAAAAAACAACACTGAACACATCAGGACAGCTCCAGGCCTGCCTCAGTTCTCATTCCAGCATTCTTTCACAATTCCAAGCTCACCAATTTTCACAACATCCAGCCCGATCAGATTGTCGTACACATCTGCAAAAGTTTCCACAAACTTTTCTTTGGATCTCATCTCTCTCAGCAAAGTCTCTGCCACAGTTTTGACTCGCACATCGTCGATTTTAATGTTGCGCATGAATAACAAACATTGAATAGCAGGAATGAAACGGTCGGTACACAGTTTTTCCATCAGACGGCAAAAGTGAGTTTGATAGAAATATTCGTCCACCTGCTGTAAACAAGGATGCTGTTTCTCATTCGGATGTCTGATCTGACATCCGTAGCAAAGCTCTTCCCGGTACTTGTGAGTCACAATGTCCAGCAGATGGATGACCGCTGTTTTGACGGTTTTGATGATGGCCGAGGGCATCCACCCGTCCAGCTCATCCTCGGATTCCTCAACCTCTGGAGTGTCAGGAGGCGAAGATACTGGTTCCGGCTCCACAAAATCCTCAGAGTCGGGGATTTGGGATTCATCCACTTGAAGGTCTCCGTCGTCAGCGCTCACCTCCCTGCTTCGATCCTCATCATCTCCCAGGGACCCTGGATCCGGGTCGCAGGTCTCGGGAATGGTGTACAGCGATCGAGAGGGACCCGGCTGAGAGTCAGGGTCCGGGGAGATCAAATTCGACGATTCATCCGCAAACATGTTGATCGGGTACTCCACCAACGGAGTTCTGCTCCACAGTGGATCGATGAGGATGCGAGAGCTGGTTCTACGGATACTCCTAATGTTCTCCATATCTTCTTGATGTGGAATGATCGATCGCAGTCTTTATAATGTGTACGGGTGGCAGGAAGGTCCGTGGGGCGGGGTTAAGCAGAAAAACTGGTAGGATCGTGGACGTGGTGAACTAAAAGCTGGAGGATTGAATGGAGGCCGAAGGAAACAGGTTTTTTTTAACCGCTAGAAGATCTTTCCAGTAGCAGCAGCTGCGAAAAAGTGAGCCGATTTTATCGTCCGGTCCTCCAAACCTTTCCTTCCATGCGAGCAGCGGGACATTTAGCAGTGTATGGAATACGCCGCAGCTGGTGTTAAAGGTCTCCAAAAAAAACTCCTCCGAGGCTTTTTTCCCTTCGTAGCAACAAATGCAGGCGCGAAAGCACATAGTGCCTGAAACACCCGCTCTGGACTGCCACGCAATGCTGTAAAGCACTTTTTTTTTCCAAGAAGGAGACCCTGTTTGTGCATCACCCTCCACGGACTCACGCTTCAGAGGCCGACCTGGTGTCAGCGTTGGATCGACGGGCTTCGCGCCACCTTCATCAGGGTTTGCCCGAAAATGTCGAACAATCATGTGATACAGCACACCCCAGTCGTTGGAGTTCAGCATCGCTATAGAAGGTACAGCTCCCTGCTTTTCACCCTCACCTCGCTGATAGAGGCAAAGCTCCCCCGTCGTATATTTGAACACGTAGCCCCATGCACCACGCCGTCCGTAAGGTTTCAGCGGCCATTCTTCCTTCAACGATTCCGATGGACGGAGCTGGGTCCGAAGCAGGTGCATCACATGCTTCTTGGGCGCATTCGGGATGATCGGCGTCTCTTCGTACACCATGATCGGTGTGTCCCGGATGATCGGTATGTGAATTCTTTCCTGAGCCATTTTTTTTCTTCCGAACTCTGTATTTGTTAATTGGAGTGATCCAACACGGGCTTGATGTATTTAACGACGCGTATAAGTAGAGACCCTTCTATAGGGAGGGCGAGAGGAGGGCCCACAGGACTTCAGCGTTTTTATTTTTTCCTCCTTTCCCCCACCTCCACTGAGTCAGCATGGGGGAGGGTGTGTGTGTGTGTGTGTGTGTGTGTGTGTGTGTGTGTGTGTGTGTGTGTGTTCTGACCTGACGAACCATTTACGACCCAACCGTAAGTGTGTGTGTGTGTGTTCTGATCTGAGGAAGTCATTTGACAGTGTGGCGTCCTGTCTAGGTGAAGAAAAGCAGAGAGACGCGTATTTTGTGTCTGATTTAAGGAAGTTGAAGGAACTTGGACGCTGACGATGATTCTCTGGAGGTGAGAAGCACATCAGGCCTGTAGAGACGCTCAGTCTGGCTGTGAGTGTTTGAAGCTCGCTACAGGTGCTGATTCTGGAAGTGAGTACAAATAAGGCCTTACAGCCTCACCATGCAGAGGTGCTAAAGCCATTTGTTTGCGTCAGTTGACGCTTTTGTGGTTTTCCACAGAGTTTTTTCCCAATGTGTATTTAGTACGGTCAGGTCAATCAGAGAAGTTGACAAACGGATGAAAGAAATAAGTTAGATTAGATTCCCTCGTTCCGTGTCTTCTCATAGAATGTTCTTTAAAGCGTCTGAGTATCGACCCGTGTTGCTGTTTGTTGGGGCCAGTTGTATTCCGGGGCATTCTTGCAGGCCTGTACTACAACCATTTCCTGCTCCTTAGTGAAGCAAATCTTTATTCTTACGATGGAGTCAGTAACCCCCCTGTGCAAATAGATCATGCTGAGAAACTGCTCTGGAATTCCTGTTCTCAAATGAGTGGACTTTATGGTGAACGATACATGACAAAGTTATGGAAAAGCTTCTTACTTTAGCAGATGTGATAACACGGGTACTTCACTGTAAGAAACGGACTGATGAACAGGTGTCTGAATATGCAGAAAGATTTCTTAAATGTTGGAAAGAAAAGGCAAAATTAAAAGTGCCGCATAAAGCTGAACCCTTCTTTGTGTCAATGATCGTTAATGGACTGGGAACACAGGATGCTGATACTTTAAAGAATTAGCAGCCCCTGACGTGTTTTCATTGAGTCCTGTGGAATTACTAAAAAAGGACTAGAGAATTAGATGCAACTGGATTGTTTGCAAAAAAAAAAAAAAAAATCTAAGATTCGTGCTGTACAATACACAACTCTGGGAGAGTATAGACCGTTTGTATCAACACTACCAGGCTTCAGAGGATGAGGACGAGACAGGATGAGACCAAATCAACGACAATTTAGGGGCCGGGGTTATTATAATAATACTAATGATCAAACACTGGCAAGGGTGAAGAAACCTCAATGATGCATGCCATTACCAGAGACTGTGAGCAAAGGAAAGAAAAAGAGACGAAGCTAAAGTAGCTAGACCCTCCAGAGTGCCACAAGTGTTGAATCAAGGCCAAAACTCAACAAGTACCAAAGACAAACATTACACCAGAACAGAGAGCAGTTTCCTTTCTGTGGAGAAAAACTTCTACACAATGAAGCGGCCGACGGTATTGGGACGCTGGCGGTGATCAAATAATAATAATAATGATGGTTATTCAGGCACAAGTTTCAAATACACCGGTAGAAAATACCAAAGATTTGTTTAAACATTAAAGGGAAACCAAAAAAGTTTCTCGGAAATGTAGGTGCATTTCTCTCTTGTATTCGTCAACAGGAGATATAATGTCCATGAAGTAATGACACTGTTCAAACTGTCAGCATTTCTGGTGTCCCACCAAGAGAACCGCTGTCAAAACTGTTATCGGTCGAGAGAGATGGCTGGAAATTTCAACATGTGTTTGTGATTTAGAAATGTTTTCAATATTAGGAAAAGATATGCTATCAAAATTAAGATTATATAGCGTTTGTGCTCCAGAGTGAGTAACAGTAAAACATTCCAAACATACATCAGATGGTAGGACAGTATTTCACTGTTTGGCAAAAAGCAGCCTCTGTTTTTCTAAATGTTGATGTGGTGACTTGACTGTTCCCAATAGAGGGAATATTAGCGTCCTATCAAGCAGACCAGTAGATAAACCATTCTCGGACAAAGTCCACAAATACTGTTTGTCTCTCTCTCCAGAGGGACTGATGTTATTATTAAAAGATGTGCACGGAAACATTGAACCATTCATCTGTGCAGTTACAAATGATCATTGGGACAGTAGCTAAAATGCTTGACATTTCTTACCAGTTTCTTCATAGACAACCAGAGGATGAAAGAGAGGAGAGGAGGAAAGGTGAGTCCGTCTTCCTATCGCAAAGGTCTGCCTGAAACTGTTTGAGAGGTCTTGTAACAAAAACTCTGTTCCTTGGAAAATGTACCCTGGCCGGTTTATGCAGAGTACAGGTGTCTTGAGATGATAAAAAATCTTTCACATCTTCCACCCTAACTTTCTTCATGGCACGCTTTTCTCAGTACAATATAAATTCACCCTCTCTATCCGTCTGTCTTGCTCCTGCTCATCTCCTCAACACCTAACCCATCGTAAAAACTTCAAAGTGCGGTTGCAAATGATCACTGGGACTAAAATGCTTGACATTTGTTACCAGTTTCTTCATAGACAACCAGATGATGAAGATAGCAACTAAAATGTTATTGTTTGGTCGTATGATGAGGACACTTTGCATTTTTGTTCATTAAAATCCTGCAAAATACAATGAAAGCAGAAGTTCATTCAGCTGGATGTGTTGTTGCAACCTCCGTCAGTTTGAGCGTCTGTTCCATCTAGATTGTGGACGCAGCACGCAGATCATGTAGGACTGCTGGATATGGAACCTTATCAAGCAACAATTAACTATGCAAAATATCCTGTTTGTTAAAACAGTATCCCTGATCAAATGGAAAAAGAAATGGTGATCAGACCAGTGGTTCAAACACTGCTGAAACAGGGAGTCATTGTGTGTCTCCAAACAACACCCCAATAAAAACCCCATTCAGTAAAACAGAAAAACAGTGGCTCAGTAATTCAGAGATGGTTCAGTTTTAAAGTATCAGACGGGCAACAGAGTCACGTTATATGTAGGGAGTGCTTTAAACAAGATACAGGCAAGAGTTGACGCACAACTAATCTTTTTCACCACCTAAAACAGTGGAGCAAACTGCAGTACGGAGTGATTACTGTCTGTCAGAGTAGAAAAAGAGTGAGAAAATGTATATTGAGTTGAAATTCTGTTTCTTGTGCAGCTGGTTGAGACTGTTCAGAAAAGAAATTGCTACAGGAAAAGGTATGTAAAGCTGATGATTGTATTTGTTTCTTAAACTAAGCACTTTATTTTGTTCTTTCTTTGTTCTTATATAATGCTGCTCTTACAAGGGGTTGTCATATTTTGTTCTTTGGTAATGTTTCTGTGGATTTGTTAGAAAGGGGAAGAAAATCTGTATTTGCAAATCATGTAAAACAGTGGTGCAAACTGCAGCACGGAGTGTGTAAAGCTGTGCGCATTACTGTCTGTCAGAGTAGAAAAAGAGTGACAAAATGTATATTGAGTTGAAATTCTGTTTCTTGTGCAGCTGGTTGAGACTGATCAGAAAAGAAATTGCTACAGGAAAAAGGTATGTAAAGCTGATAATTGTATTTGTTTCTTAAACTAAGCACTTTATTTTGTTCTTTCTTTGTTCTTATATAATGCTGTTCTTACAAGGGGTTGTCATATTTTGTTCTTTGGTAGTGTTTCTGTGGATTTGTTAGAAAGGGGAAGAAAATCATGTAGGATTGCTGGCTGTGGAACCTTATCAAGCAACAATTAACTATGCGAAATATCCTGTTTGTGTTAAACAGTATCTCTTATCAAAGGAAAAAGAACTGGGGATCAGGCCAGTGGTTCAATCATTGCTGAACCGAGGAGTGTCATGTCTGTCTCCAAACAACACACCAATAAACCCCATTTTTGAAACCAGGAACAAAGAAGTACAGATTTGCACAGGAAAAATAAATAAATGTCAGCGTCATTCCTTTAACTCCGGTTGTACCAGATGTTAATGCTATCTTAGTATCAGTAGCAGCCAGAGTGAAATGGTACACAGTTGTGTATTTGTGTTCTGCTGTACACAGGAATACATAGGATTTGTTTAGTTTCACCTTCTGTGACCAACAATATCGCTTTACAAGATGAACGTTTGTTTTTTTCAGACAGTCCAACCGTCTACGCTGCAGCTGTGAGACAGCAGCTTTCAAAGCTGACATGACCTGCTGACTCGGTTTTGTTTGGCGTACATCGACAACATCATCATTACTGTCTCTTATACAGAAAATTGAATTTGAGTTTGTGAAAATTATCAACCAGTTATTCTGTTTTTTATTCAAGCGCGTGTCTACGCTTCCTGATTAAGTTTGTGTGGCTTTATTTTGAATATTTAGAATGAGACTCTGTCTTTGAATGATTTTACTATTCATTCATACCTTTTCTTGTATTTTATACACTTTTTTAAAAACCTTCCTTCCTTTTGAGTTGTATTTTCAGATCTATATATTAGAACTTGGGTGGATGTGAAGGTTTTCCAGTGATCACGTTAACTGGGAAATATCAGAGAATTTCACGATGCTTATCACAAAGGACACGACATGTTTCAGAGTTTTGAGAGCAGTAACTTAAAATTTCAAGTTAGGAGCAGATTTGGTTATCTTCAGGTCACAAATAGTAACACTTTTGATTATTTGCTTTCTATGTTAAGATGAAACCTGAGTTTCTTGTTTAGATCATAATTTTTAGGTTCACCTCTGGAGAGCTTTAAAAAGGTCATATAACCATCTAAAGTGCTACAGACACCCGGACATATCTGTTTGTAGTAAAATGTAATATCTAACAGCCTGTTTGAAAATTGTATGATTGAAAAATGTTAATGAGTCTTTTTTCACTTTCTGCAGCTCCGGCTCATAGAATGAACCTTCGATCGCTTCGCTGTCATAATCTTTGAGTTCGTATACCGGTGGAGTACGCGGAATGCATTCTGACACCGTAAATACTTTGTTCGTGAATCTCTGTTCGTATTTTTTATCGAAGGCCCCTCGCAACTTGGATATTCTGACATCGCCCTCCTTAAATCCTGCCTTTATTTTTGTTTTCTCTTGTCTCGTGGTGTAGGCGCTCCGTACAGATTGTGATTTTCCTTAGTCACATCAACCGGGCACATTTTTATACTACTGAGGTAAGTGTTATTATAGCTTTTTACTAAGTCTGGTAGGACTTCCACGTACCGTCTAGTGTTCTTAGCAGTGAAATATCTCCACATTCTGGTCTTTAACGTTTGGTTAAATCTTTCAACCACGCAGGCTTTTAGATCACTGGCTGTGGCAAAATGTACGATGTTGTGTTTCCTCATCAGAATCTTGAAACTTTTGTTGAAAAATTCTCTTCCTGCATCAGTCTGTAGTTTTTCAGGCGTCTGGCTCTCACAAAAGACGGATTCAAAGGCAGACACCACCTCAGCTGCAGTCTTCTTTCTCAAAGCTCGCACGTACGCTAATTTGGAAAACACATCGATGACCGTGAGTAAATAACTATACCCATCATTTTCATCCGCTAACGCGCGCATATCGCAAAGGTCTGCCTGAAATTGTTTGAGAGGTCTTGTAACAAAAACTCTGTTCCTTGGAAAATGTATCCTAGCCGGTTTATGCAGAGTATAGGTGTCTTGAGATGATAAAAAGTCTTTCACATCTTCCACCCTGACTTTCTTTCCCATCTCATCTTGAACCGCTTTATGAAGCCGCTCTACCCCACCGAAACTACCAGGATGACTCGGCTTGTAATATAACCTCTTCATAACACGTTTCTCCGCCATCTCCAGGTACAATATAAATTCACCCCCCTCTAACCGACTGTCTGGCTCCTACTCATCCCTTCAGATGTGTCAACACCTAACCCGTCGTAAAAACTTCAAAAGACCTCAGACGGAAGGAAGTTTGGGGGGGGGGGGGGGGGGGGGGACAAATGCGCAGTGGACATACGCTGGACAAATGGTGGACAAATGGCAAGGGGAGGGGTTTATTGGGGGCCATAAATCTTTCGTTTGACATATAATATCCTATCTGTCTCTCTTGGGGGTGAGGAGGAGGGGTCTGGGGGTGAGGAGGAGGGGTCTGGGGGTGAGGAGGAGGGGTCTGGGGGTGAGGAGGAGGGGTCTGGGGGAGGAAGAGGGGGAGGAGTCTGGGGGAGGAAGAGGGGGAGGAGTCTGGGGGAGGAGGTGGAGGATTCAGTGGAGGAGGACCAGTCTGGGAGGAGGAGTCTGGGTGGAGGAGTCTGGGTGGAGGAGGAGTCTGGGTGGAGGAGGAGTCTGGGTGGAGGAGGAGTCTGGGTGGAGGAGGAGTGTGGAGGAAGAGGAGGTGTGTGTCTGAGTTTGAAGCTTGCTTTGCGTGTGCGTGTGTGTGCGCGTAGGGGTGTGTGTGCGTGTGTGTGCGTAGGGGTGTGTGTGTGTGTGTGTGCAGGGGTGTGTGTGTGTGTGTGTAGGGGTGTGTGTGTGGAGGGGTGTGTGTGTGTGTGCAGGGGTGTGTGTGTGTGTGTGTTACTGAGTGTGTGTTGGAGTGTGTGAGTGAATGTGTGTAAAGATGTTTGTGTAGTGGGTGAAGGAGCAGATACTCAAGTATCAGAGAACCAGAGGGGAACCAGCAGACAGGAACCAGCAGACAGACCGCACCAGATCACACCAGACCGCACAGTGGAGAGCTGGGAAATGAGGAGGACATACTTCATTAAACTATTGTGTGATGGAAGGAACAAAATAAATAAATGAAAAATGAAATGAAATGTGGAAAATGAGCCGCTCTACAGAAACACACAACTGCCACAGTGTAGAAATCTCTTTCTTCACTGTGGCAGTTCTACGTGTCTGTACAGTTCCATGTTTGATAAAGAGAGAATTTTTAAATGCACTGAACTCTCTAAACACCCTGAATGGAACCAAGTCTTCAGCTACAAACACTTTAAATCATCATGATTTCATTGTGAAAAGACAATTCAAGCAGCATCTGGATTCAACATGTGCTCAGTGAACACACAGCAATGAACAACATGTCACACACTTCACAACACGACAACACACAACTGACTGACACACTCACACTCCACAGCTCACAGCCGGAGAAACATGCATCTACCAGCCACACACAACGTCTCATGTCCTCCACTGAAACACACATGAACAGCCAGCGAGGTAAGGAGGCTAACAGAGAGAGGCAGCAGCCATCAGCATGTCAGCACACAGGATTTTTTAAAAGCAATGTGCATTATAGAAAATACTCAAAGCTGAAACAAAGCATCCGAAAGCATCTGAACAATACACTGCCCTGATGTGATTCGAAAGTCATTTGAGATCAACAGGTCAAGTGATATGGGCCCTACTGAGCTAAACACTGTATTCTTCATAAAAAAATATGAAGTAAAAACTACATGGAGTGTTAAAACTGAACCACAAAGAGGTTTGTCTTAACTACACATGGGAGTAACGATCCACAACTGAAATGGAGTCAATACTGTGGAGCTATGGAGCTACAATACTGCATTATTTTCATAAAAAATAAGAATTAAACTACATGGAGTGTTAAAACTGAACCACAAAGAGGCCTATATGAACAACACACTGCAGTACAGATTCACAATTGATCTGGAGTCAACGATTCAAATGCTGCAGGAGCTATGGAGCTAAACAATGAAATGTTTCATAAAAAAATATGAATTAAAACTGACTTGGCTTGACAGCAGTGACAGAAGCTCCACATCTGACTCTGAGCAGAGAAGGAGCAAACAGTGAGGTTCTGGAACGTTCTAACCATTCACCCAGCCAGCAGCATCCACACAGCAGCAATGTGACTCAGCAGAGAGCAGCCTGCGGCCAGGCTAATAGCAAAACGGACATTAGCATGGAGCTAGCGGGGTTTTTTAAGCTCATTACATCAGAAAAAAGGACTGGAAAAGCATCACACAATGTCCTGGGGTCATACACATCTCCAAGCAGCAGATAGAAAGTTCTCTCCCCCACCAGACATTGTGAATACAGCTTCAACTCAAGCAGAAGCAGGCTGCAGCGATGCAAAAGCGCTACCAGGCCGAAGCTAACCAGAGTCACACCAAACACGACAAAAAGCCCTCAGAATGTCTAAAAACCTGCTCAATCAGCACTGCACTGCCTTATGAGGACTAAAACCCTCTGAAAAATCCAACATTTGTCTCTTAAACTGGAGCTTTTATTAAAAAAAAGCTTAATTTAACCATCTGCAGCCATTAAACGTCTCCACAACCAGCAAACAGGTTATTTAGCTCCAATTCACTCTGCAACAGCAACGTTTCACTAAAGAATGACTCTTTCTGCAGCATTTGTTCACAAAATCAGCCATTAAACCCACATAAAGCCTGAATTTATGCCTCCAGCAGAGAGAAAGAAACAGCCGACTCACCCAGCAGATCCAGAAGGAGTCAAGATGGCGACGCGGAGGTTTTTAAGGCTCCGTGTGGCCAGATCAGATGTCAGTGACCGCGCACCAAACCAACCAATCACATCACTGATGGCTCTGTGACATCGTTCCAGAAGCTCCTGCAGCTCAGACCCGCTCTCCTTCATGGTGAAGTCACATTATTTCAAATATGAGAATTAGCTCACTGGGATGGAGATAGGGTTGGTAAACCTGGAGGTTGAAGTTCAATTCCTATGATAGGCAAACATTTTAATGCAACTCCAGTTTTTTTCTCCCACCAATGTACGTGTTATGTAGTCATTTTTTTCAATATTAATTCAAGTTTAAACGGTGAATAAATGACTTTAAGCTGTGAATGGTGTTTTTCTGCTGTGTCACTGTGGGGTCTTGAGAGCTTCATGACCACACATGGGTGGAGATTGTGTCATCGTTCAGCTGACAGCAGCTGTCAATCAAACTGAGCAGTCAGTGGCTGAAGAAGACTCCTCTTCCTCCTCCTCTTCCTCCTCTTCATGGATGGATGGACTGATGGATGGATGGATGAATGGAGGAATAGACAGATGGAAGGATGGATTGATGGGAGGATGGATGAATAGACAGATGGATGGATGAATGGATGAATGGACTGATGGACTGATGGATGGATGGATGGATGGATAAATAGACAGATGGATGGATGAATGAATGGATAGACAGGAAGATAGATGGACGGATGGATGGATGGATGGATGGATGATGAAGGTCCTACCAAACAAGATGATGTAACATATGCAGGGAAAATTTCATGACATATGTGTGTTTTCATGAGAGAGAAAAGGTGTGTGCTCTGCTCTACTCCATCTTTTTCTTTCTTGCTCTCAGTTATAATGGAACCGGATGGGGGGAAATGTCACACTTCTGAAAGTGTGAGATTTCTGAAATTGGTGAAAAACTTTATAAAATAGAAAAATTAGGCCGATCTGCTCACTAGCGCCACCTAGAAAAACTAAAATGGTCACTACAGCCCACAGGAATGTCGTAGAAAGATCAAACCAACACACGTGTTTGTCTCATCGAGGTTCAAAAGGTTGCTGAAGTGTCAAAATAAGAGCCTGAAACCCCTTCAAAATGAAAGCCAAAAAAAAAAAAAAAAACAACATTTAAAACAAAACACATTGATAATTTTGAGTTAACCAGTGGTAATGACAGCATATACTACTTTTCAAAAATAAAACCCCAAAATTCCTTCAAAATAAAAGCCCTTTTATGTAACATAAGTGGGGAAAAAAACATGATATACGCACGTTTTCACAGGTATGAAAAGGTGTGCGCTCTGCTTTTTTTTTTTTGCTCTCAGTTATAATGGAGCCGGATGGGGAAAAATCTCACGCTTTTCACAAAATGAGGCCTCTACGGTCCAAACTAAAAGTCTGAATGCTCTGAAAGCATCACAAACTGAAAGACAATTCATTTTCCTGTTTTTTGTTCAGTTTTGCCAAACAGCAAAGGCACAAGGAGCAGTTGTTTCCCCAAAAAAGACTTATTTTCTCCTCTCTCCATTCAAACTCATATTACCATATATGGGCATGCATTGCAGTTACACAGCTGACAGCAGCTGTCAATCAATCTCTGCCACTGATTGCCTTCATTCAGTGACTCTCAAAAGCAGATGGGAGAAGCTAACAACTCCATGTTAGTGGATGGAATATGCTAACAACTCCATGTTAGTGGATGGGAGATGCTAACTACTCCATGCTAGTGGATGGGACATGCTAACTACTCCATGTTAGTGGATGGGAGATGCTAACTACTCCATGTTAGTGGACGGGAGATGCTAACTACTCCATGTTAGTGGATGGGAGATGCTAACAACTCCATGTTAGTGGATGGGAGATGCTAACTACTCCATGCTAGTGGATGGGACATGCTAACTACTCCATGTTAGTGGATGGGAGATGCTAACTACTCCATGTTAGTGGACGGGAGATGCTAACAGCTCCATGTTAGTGGATGGGACATGCTAACAACTCCATCTTAGTGGATGACAGATGATAACAGCTCCATGTTAGTGGATGGGAGATGCTAACTACGCAATGTTAGTGGATGGGAGATGCTAACTTCTCCATGTTAGTGGATGGGAGATGCTAACTACTCCATGTTAGTGGATGGGAGATGCTAACTACTCCATGTTAGTGGATGGGAGACGCTAACTATTCCATGTTAGTAGATGTGAGATGCTAACTACTCCATGTTAGTGGATGGGAGATGCTAACTACTCAATGTTAGTGGATGGGACTTTCTAACAGCTCGATGTTAGTGGATGGGAGATGCTAACTACTCCATGTTAGTGAATGGGAGATGCTAACAACTCAATGTTAGTGGATGGGAGATGCTAACAGGTCCATGTTAGTGGATGTGAGATGCTAACAACTCCATGTTAGTGGATGGGAGATGCTAAGAGCTACATGTTAGTGGATGGGAGATGCTAACAACTCCATGTTAGTGGATGACAGATGCGAACAGCTACATGTTAGTGGATGGGAGATGCTAACAACTCCATGTTAGTGGATGGGACATGCTAACAACTCCATGTTAGTGGATGACAGATGCTAACTACTCCATGTTAGTGGATGGGAGTGCTAACTACTCCATGTTAGTGGATGGGAGATGCTAACTACTCCGTGTTAGTGGATGGGAGATGCTAACGACTCCATGTTAGTGGATGGGAGATGCTAACTACTCCATGTTAGTGGATGGGAGATGCTAACTACTCCGTGTTAGTGGATGGGAGATGCTAACTACTCCATGTTAGTGGATGGGAGATGCTAACGACTCCATTTTAGTGGATGGGAGATGCTAACTACTCCATGTTAGTGGATTGGACATGCTAACAACTCTGTGTTAATGGAAGACACATTCTAACAGCTTCATGTTAGTGGGTGGACGTCTCAGTCGCTGGCCGGCGGGGAGGCTCGGTCCCGACCAATGCCGCTTGCGGCTTTAATTTTTGTTTGTCATGACAAGGTGCATGTGTATACCGAAGTTTGTGGCTGTACGACAAAGTTTATTGCAGACCCTCTCCCATTGACGCAATGCATTTTGGGTTTTGCAGGTGGCGCTGTAGAGCCAATTTTCAAATCCCAATATTGAAATTCATATTAAAAAAAATTTTTCGCCGGAACTGAATTTTGTGCAAAGTTTGGTGAGTTTTCGAGCATGTTCAGGGGGTCAAATTCCAGTTTAAAGAGCAGAAGAAGAAGAAGAAGAAGAAGAAGAAGAAAGAAAGAAAGAAAGAAAGAAATATTAAAGCCGCGAGCGGCGTCAAAAGGCCCTCGCCCACCGCTTGCCTGACCCGCGCCGCTTTATTCTTTCATTGATGTTTGTAAAATTTGGCACATTTCCATAGCAACAAGTAAATTTGATTTGATGGGAGATTTTTCACTTTGGCCCATTACAATAACATGGGGAACTTCAGCCATCGCCACGGCAACACCGTTGATATTACAATATGGTTACCATTTGCTTTTTTGATCGGGACGACTGGAAGAATTTATCACCCAAATTCCATTCATTTCTGATAAACTAATAATTTTACTCCCCATACAGATATTATTTTGATTCTGTAGGGGGCGCTGTAACGCCGATTTCCAAAATTTCACTGTCAATGTGTCCAGATAAGAAGGGTCAATAAGTGTTTAAAATTTGGTTTGGATTGGAGTCATTATGTCGAAATGGCAGCCATTTATCACACTGAAAAAATGGCAAAATTTGACATCAACTTTGCGGCGTTGCCACGCGGAAACCGTGATCTGAAGATTTGTGAATTGGATAACTTTTAATTGTCTACTTGTGTAGATGGTGTCCACCAAATTTCAGCTCATTTGGAGGAGCGCACGATCAAAACGAACATTTTGTACGACGTCCTGGAAAACGCTGACTCTGCAATTTTGAAAATTCAATCCCAGCTCGCTGCTTTCCTGCTGTTTTGACGGCGGGGTCATAATAATATTTTTTGTTTGTCCCAACAAGGCGCATGTGTATACCGAATTTTGTGGCTGTACGACAAAGTTTATTGCAGACCCCCTCGCATTGACGCAATGCAATTTGGGTTTTGCAGGTGGCGCTGTAGAGCCAATTTTCAAATCCCAATACTGAAATTCTTATTAAAAAAAATTTTTCGCCGGAACTGAATTTTGTGCAAAGTTTGGTGAGTTTTCGAGCATGTTCAGGGGGTCAAATTCCAGTTTAAAGAGCAGAAGAAGAAGAAGAAGAAGAAAGAAAGAAAGAAAGAATATTAAAGCCGCGAGCGGCGTCAAAAGGCCCTCGCCCGCTGCTTACCTGACCCCCTCCGTTTTATTCTTTCATTTATGTTTGTCAAATTTGGCACATTTCCATGGCAACAAGTAAAATTGATTTGATGGGAGATTTTTCACTCGGGCCCATTAGAATAACATGGGGAACTGTTGCCATCGCCACGGCAACAGCGTTGATATTACAATATGGTTACCATTTGCTTTTTGATCGGGACGACATGAAGGAATTATCACCCAAATTCCATTCATTTCTGATAAACTAATAATTTTACTCCCCATACATATTTTATTTTGATTCTGTAGGGGGCGCTGTAACACCGATTTTCAAAATTTCACTGTCAATGTGTCCAGGAAGGAAGGATTAATCAGTGTTTAGAATTTGGTTTGGATTGGAGTCATTATGTAGAAATGGCAGCCATTTATCACACTGAAAAAATGGCGAAATTTGACATCAATTTTGCGGCGTTGCCACGTGGAAACCGTAATCTGAAGATTTGTGAATTGGATAACTTTTAATTGTCTACTTGTGTAGATGGTGTCCACCAAATTTCAGCTCATTTGGAAAAGCGCGCGATAAAAACGAACATTTTGTACGACGTCCTGGAAAACGCTGACTCAGCAATTTTGAAAATTCAATCCCAGCTCGCTGCTTTCCGGCTGTTCTGAGGTCGGGGTCATAATAACATTTTTTGTTTGTCCCAACAAGGCGCATGTGTATACCGAATTTTGTGGCTGTACGACAAAGTTTATTGCAGACCCCCTCGCATTGACGCAATGCAATTTGGGTTTTGCAGGTGGCGCTGTAGAGCCAATTTTCAAATCCCAATACTGAAATTCTTATTAAAAAAAATTTTTCGCCGGAACTGAATTTTGTGCAAAGTTTGGTGAGTTTTCGAGCATGTTCAGGGGGTCAAATTCCAGTTTAAAGAGCAGAAGAAGAAGAAGAAGAAGAAAGAAAGAAAGAAAGAATATTAAAGCCGCGAGCGGCGTCAAAAGGCCCTCGCCCGCTGCTTACCTGACCCCCTCCGTTTTATTCTTTCATTTATGTTTGTCAAATTTGGCACATTTCCATGGCAACAAGTAAAATTGATTTGATGGGAGATTTTTCACTCGGGCCCATTAGAATAACATGGGGAACTGTTGCCATCGCCACGGCAACAGCGTTGATATTACAATATGGTTACCATTTGCTTTTTTGATCGGGACGACATGAAGGAATTATCACCCAAATTCCATTCATTTCTGATAAACTAATAATTTTACTCCCCATACATATTTTATTTTGATTCTGTAGGGGGCGCTGTAACACCGATTTTCAAAATTTCACTGTCAATGTGTCCAGGAAGGAAGGATTAATCAGTGTTTAGAATTTGGTTTGGATTGGAGTCATTATGTAGAAATGGCAGCCATTTATCACACTGAAAAAATGGCGAAATTTGACATCAATTTTGCGGCGTTGCCACGTGGAAACCGTAATCTGAAGATTTGTGAATTGGATAACTTTTAATTGTCTACTTGTGTAGATGGTGTCCACCAAATTTCAGCTCATTTGGAAAAGCGCGCGATAAAAACGAACATTTTGTACGACGTCCTGGAAAACGCTGACTCAGCAATTTTGAAAATTCAATCCCAGCTCGCTGCTTTCCGGCTGTTCTGAGGTCGGGGTCATAATAACATTTTTTGTTTGTCCCAACACGGCGTATCTGTATACCGAATTTTTTGGCTGTACGACAAAGTTTATTGCGGACCCCCTCCCATCGACGCAATGCATTTTGGGTTTTGCAGGTGGCGCTGTAGAGCCAATTTTTAAATCCCAATATTGAAACACATACTAAAAAAAATTTTTCGCCGGAACTGAATTTTGTGCAAAATTTGGTGAGTTTTCGAGCATGTTCAGGGGGTCAAATTCCAGTTTAAAGAGCAGAAGAAGAAGAAGAAGAAGAAGAAGATTAAAGCCGCGAGCTGCGTCAAAAGGCCCTCGCCCGCCGCTTACCTGACCCGCCCTGCTTTATTCTTTCATTGATGTTTGTCAAATTTGGCACATTTCCATGGCAACAAGTAAATTTGATTTGATGGGAGATTTTTCACTTTGGCCCATTAGAATAACATGGGGAACTTCAGCCATCGCCACGGCAACACCGTTGATATTACAATATGGTTACCATTTGCTTTTTTGATCGGGACGACATGAAGAATTTATCACCCAAATTCCATTCATTTCTGATAAACTAATAATTTTACTCCCCATACAGATTTTATTTTTATTCTGTAGGGGGCGCTGTAACGCCGATTTTCAAAATTTCACTGTCAATGTGTCCAGATAAGAAGGGTCATTAAGTGTTTCGTATTTGGCTGAGATTGGATCTGTTATGTACGAATGGCAGCCATTTATGACACTGAAAAAATGGCAAAATTTGACATCAACTTTGCGGCGTTGCCACGCGGAAACCGTGGTCTGAAGATTTGTGAATTGGATAACTTTTAATTGTCTACTTGTGTAGATGGTGTCCACCAAATTTCAGCTTATTTGGGGAAGCGCGCGATCAAAACGAACATTTTGTACGACGCCCTGGAAAACGCTGACTTGGCATTTTTGAAAATTCAATCCCAGCTCGCTGCTTTCCTGCTGTTTTGAGGTCGGGGTCATAATAATATTTTTTGTTTGTCCCGACAAGGCGCATGCGTATACCAAATTTTGTGGCTGTACGACAAAGTTTTTTGCGGACTCCCTCCCATTGACGCAATGCATTTTGGGTTTTGCAGGTGGCGCTGTAGAGCCAATTTTTAAATCCCAAAATTGAAACACATATTAAAAAAAATTTTTCACCGGACCTGAATTTTGTGCAAAATTTGGTGAGTTTTCGAGCATGTTCAGAGGGTCAAATTCCTGTTTAAAGAGCAGAAGAAGAAGAAGAAGAAAGAAAGAAAGAAAGAATATTAAAGCCGCGAGCGGCGTCAAAAGGCCCTCGCCCGCCGCTTACCTGACCCGCCCCGTTTCGTTCTTTCATTGATGTTTGTCAAATTTGGCACATTTCCATGGCAACAAGTAAATTTGATTTGATGGGAGATTTTTCACTTGGGCCCATTAGAATAACATGGGGAACTTAAGCCATCGCCACGGCAACACCGTTGATATTACAATATGGTTACCATTTGCTTTTTTGATCGGGACGACATGAAGAATTTATCAACCAATTTCCATTCATTTCTGATAAACTAATAATTTTACTCCCCATACAGATATTATTTTGATTCTGTAGGGGGCGCTGTAACGCCAATTTTCAAAATTTCACTGTTAATGTGTCCAGATAAGAAGGGTCAATAAGTGTTTAAAATTTGGTTTGGATTGGAGTCATTATGTAGAAATGGCAGCCATTTATCACATTGAAAAAATGACAAAATTTGACATCAACTTTGCGGCGTTGCCACGCGGAAACCGTGATCTGAAGATTTGTGAATTGGATAACTTTTAATTGTCTACTTGTGTAGATGGTGTCCACCAAATTTCAGCTCATTTGGAGAAGCGCGCGATCAAAACGAACATTTTGTACGACGTCCTGGAAAACGCTGATTCAGCAATTTTGAAAATTCAATCCCAGCTCGCTGCTTTCCTGCTGTTTTGAGGTCGGGGTCATAATAATATTTTTTAATTGTCCCGACAAGGCGCATGTGTATACCAAATTTAGTGGCTGTACGACAAAGTTTTTTGCGGACCCCCTCTCATCGACGCAATGCATTTTGGGTTTTGCAGGTGGCGCTGTAGGGCCAATTTTTAAATCCCAATATTGAAATTCATATTAAAAAAAATTTTTCGCCAGAACTGAATTTTGTGCAAAGTTTGGTGAGTTTTCGAGCATGTTCAGGGGGTCAAATTGCAGTTCAAAGAGCAGAAGAAGAAGAAGAAGAAGAAGAAGAAAGAAAGAATAATATTTTTTGCAAAAACAATATGCGATTTTTTTTCCTGACATTATTTCGCCCACATGTTATATATTTTCGGAAAGGTCTCGACAAGCCCGACGCGTCTGTGAGGTGTTTGAGAGTGTGAATGTCTGTGGTCGAGCGCGACGCGCTCGACAAGTCATGTTTGTGTGTGAGAGTGTGTGTGCGTTTTTTGTATTTGTACACGTGTGTATGAGTGCATGTCGGGGTGTGTGTGTCTGGACATGTTGGCCTATGTCTGAGGTCGAGCGCTGCGCGCTCGACGTGTCATTTTTGTACGTTTGAGTGTGTGAAAAGCCTGTGGTCGAGCGCTGCGCGCTCGAAAATTCGTGTGTGTGTGTGCGTTTTTGTGTTTGTACACACGTATGTGTGAGTGCATGTCGGTGTGTGTGTGTCTGGACATGTTGTATGATGACTGTGGTCGAGCGCTGCGCGCTCGACTTGTCATCGTTGTGTGTTTTGAGAGTGTGAAAGGCCTGAGGTCGAGCGCTGTGCGCTCGACTAGTCGTTGTCTGTGTTGCAGAAACAATAGGCCCTTCGCCCTTGGCAGGCCAGGGGCTCGGGCCTAATTAAAGCCGCGAGCGGCGTCAAAAGGCCCTCGCCCGCCGCTTACCTGACCCGCCCCGTTTTATTCTTTCATTGATGTTTGTCAAATTTGGCACGTTTCCATGGCAACAAGTAAATTTGATTTGATGGGAGATTTTTCACTTGGGCCCATTAGAATAACATGGGGAACTTCAGCCATCGCCACGGCAACACCGTTGATATTACAATATGGTTACCATTTGCTTTTTTGATCGGGATGACATGAAGAATTTATCAACCAATTTCCATTCATTTCTGATAAACTAATAATTTTACTCCCCATACAGATTTTATTTTGATTCTGTAGGGGGCGCTGTCACGCCAATTTCCAAGATTTCACTGTCAATGTGTCCAGATAAGAAGGGTCAAAAAGTGTTTAAAATTTGGTTTGGATTGGAGTCATTATGTAGAAATGGCAGCCATTTATCACATTGAAAAAATGACAAAATTTGACATCAACTTTGTGGCGTTGCCACGCGGAAACCGTAATCTGAAGATTTGTGAATTGGATAACTTTTAATTGTCTACTCGTGTAGATGGTGTCCACCAAATTTCAGCTCATTTGGAGAAGCGCGCGATCAAAACGAACATTTTGTACGACGTCCTGGAAAACGCTGACTCAGCAATTTTGAAAATTCAATCAAAGCTCGCTGCTTTCCTGCTGTTTTGAGGTCGGGGTCATAATAATATTTTTTGTTTGTCCCGACAACGCGCATGTGTATACCAAATTTTGTGGCTGTACGACAAAGTTTTTTGCGGACCCCATCCCATTGACGCAATGCATTTTGGGTTTTGCAGGTGGCGCTGTCCAGCCAATTTTTAAATCCCAATATTAAAATTCACATTAAAAAAAATTTTTCGCCGGAACTGAATTTTGTGCAAAATTTGGTGAGTTTTCGAGCATGTTCAGGGGGTCAAATTCCTGTTTAAAGAGCAGAAGAAGAAGAAGAAGAAGAAAGAAAGAATTAAAGCCGCGAGCGGCGTCAAAAGGCCCTCGCCCGCCGCTTACCTGACCCGCCCCATTTCGTTCTTTCATTGATGTTTGTCAAATTTGGCACATTTCCATGGCAACAAGTTAAAATTGATTTGATGGGAGATTTTTCACTTGGGCCCATTAGAATAACATGGGGAACTTTAGCCATCGCCACGGCAACACCGTTGATATGACAATATGGTTACCATTTGCTTTTTTGATCGAGACGACATGAAGGAATTATCTCCCAAATTCCATTCATTTCTGATAAACTAATAATTTTACTCCCCATACATATTTTATTTTGATTCTGAAGGGGGCGCTGTAATGCCGATTTTCAAAATTTCACTGTCTATGTGTCCAGGAAGGAAGGATTAATCAGTGTTTAAAATTTGGTTTGGATTGGAGTCATTATGTAGAAATGGCAGCCATTTATTACACTGAAAAAATGGCAAAATTTGACATCAATTTTGCGGCGTTGCCACGCGGAAACCGTGATCTGAAGATTTGTGAATTGGATAACTTTTAATTGTCTACTTGTGTAGATGGTGTCCACCAAATTTCAGCTCATTTGGAGAAGCGCGCGATCAAAACGAACATTTTGTACGACGCCCTGGAAAGCGCTGACTCGGCAATTTTGAAAATTCAATCCAAGCTGGCTGCTTTCCTGCTGTTTTGAGTATGGGGTCATAATAATATTTTTTGTTTGTCCCGACAACGCGCATGTGTATACCAAATTTTGTGGCTGTACGACAAAGTTTATTGCGGACCCCCTCCCATTGACGCAATGCATTTTGGGTTTTGCAGGTGGCGCTGTAGAGCCAATTTTTAAATCCCAATATTGAAATTCACATTAAAAAAAAATTTTCGCCGGAACTGAATTTTGTGCAAAATTTGGTGAGTTTTCGAGCATGTTCAGGGGGTCAAATTCAAGTCTAAAGAGCAGAAGAAGAAGAAGAAGAAGAAGAAGAAGAAGAAGAAGAAGAAAGAATTAAAGCCGCGAGCGGCGTCAAAAGGCCCTCGCCCGCCGCTTACCTGCCCCGCCCCGTTTTATTCTTTCATTGATGTTTGTCAAATTTGGCACATTTCCATGGCAACAAGTAAAATTGATTTGATGGGAGATTTTTCACTTGGGCCCATTCGAATAACATGGGGAACTTCAGCCATCGCCACGGCAACACTGTTGATATCACAATATGGTTACCATTTGCTTTTTTGATCGGGACGACATGAAGGAATTATCACCCAAATTCCATTCATTTCTGATAAACTAATAATTTTACTCCCCATACAGATTTTATTTTGATTCTGTAGGGGGCGCTGTAACGCCGATTTTCAAAATTTAAATGTCAATGTGTCCAGGAAGGAAGGATTAATCAGTGTTTAAAATTTGGTTTGGATTGGAGTCATTATGTAGAAATGGCAGCCATTTATCACACTGAAAAAATGGCAAAATTTGACATCAACTTTGCGGCGTTGCCACGCGGAAACCGTCATCTGAAGATTTGTGAATTGGATAACTTTTAATTGTCTACTTGTGTAGATGGTGTCCACCAAATTTCAGCTCATTTGGAGAAGCGCGCGATCAAAACGAACATTTTGTACGACGCACTGGAAAACGCTGACTCGGCATTTTTGAAAATTCAATCCCAGATAGCTGCTTTCCTGCCGTTTTGAAGGCGGGGTCATAATAATATTTTTTGTTTGTCCCGACAACGCGCATGTGTATACCGAATTTTGTGGCTGTACGACAACGTTTTTTGCGGACCCCCTCCCATTGACGCAATGCATTTTGGGTTTTGCAGGTGGCGCTGTAGAGCCAATTTTTAAATCCCAATTTTTAAATTCATATTGAAAAAAATTTTTCACCAGAACTGAATTTTGTGCAAAATTTGGTGAGTTTTCGAGCATGTTCAGGGGGTCAAATTCCAGTTTAAAGAGCAGAAGAAGAAGAAGAAGAAGAAGAAGAAGAAGAAGATTAAAGCCGCAAGCGGCATCAAAAGGCCCTCGCCCGCCGCTTACCTGACCCGCCCCATTTTATTCTTTCATTGATGTTTGTCAAATTTGGCACATTTCCATGGCAACAAGTACATTTGATTTGATGGGAGATTTTTCACTTGGGCCCATTAGAATAACATGGGGAACTTCAGCCATCGCCACGGCAACATCGTTGATAATACAATATGGTTACCATTTGCTTTTTTGATCGGGGCGACATGACGGAATTATCACCCAAATTTCATTCATTTCTGACAAACTAATAATTTTACTCCCCATACAGATTTTATTTTGATTCTGTAGGGGGCGCTGTAACGCCGATTTTCAAAATTTCACTGTCAATGTGTCCAGATAAGAAGGGTCATTAAGTGTTTCGTATTTGGCTGAGATTGGATCTGTTATGTACGAATGACAGCCATTTATGACACTGAAAAAATGGCAAAATTTGACATCAACTTTGCGGCGTTGCCACGCGGAAACCGTGATCTGAAGATTTGTGAATTGGATAACTTTTAATTGTCTACTCGTGTAGATGGTGTCCACCAAATTTCAGCTCATCTGGAGAAGCGCGCGATCAAAACGAACATTTTGTACGACATCCTGGAAAACGCTGACTCAGCAATTTTGAAAATTCAATCCCAGCCAGCTGCTTTCCTGCTGTTTTGAGGGCGGGGTCATAATAATATTTTTTGTTTGTCCTGACGAGGCGCATCTGTATCCCGGATTTTGTGGCTGTACGACAAACTTTATTGTGGACCCCCTCCCATTGACGCAATGCATTTTGGGTTTTGCAGGTGGCGCTGTAGAGCCAATTTTTAAATCCCAATATTAAAACACATACTAAAAAAAAATTTTCACCGGAACTGAATTTTGTGCAAAATTTTGTGAGTTTTTGAGCATGTTGAGGGGGTCAAATTCCAGTTTAAAGAGCAGAAGAAGAAGAAGAAGAAAGAAAGAAAGAAAGAAAGAAAGAATATTAAAGCCGCGAGCGCCGTCAAAAGGCCCTCGCCCGCCGCTTACCTGACCCGCCCGGTTTTATTCTTTCATTGATGTTTGTCAAATTTGGCACATTTCCATGGCAACAAGTACATTTGATTTGATGGGAGATTTTTCACTTGGGCCCATTAGAATAACATGGGGAACTTAAGCCATCGCCACGGAAACACCGTTGATAATACAATATGGTTACCATTTGCTTTTTTGATCGGGACGACATGAAGGAATTATCACCCAAATTCCGTTAATTTCTGACAAACTAATAATTTTACTCCCCATACAGATATTTTTTTGATTCTGTAGGGGGCGCTGTAACGCCGATTTCCAAAATTTCACTGTCAATGTGTCCAGATAAGAAGGGTCAATTAAGTGTGTAAAATTTGGTTTGGATTGGAGTCATTATGTAGAAATGGCAGCCATTTATCACACTGAAAAAATGGCAAAATTTGACATCAACTTTGCGGCGTTGCCACGCGGAAACCGTGATCTGAAGATTTGTGAATTGGATAACTTTTAATTGTCTACTCGTGTAGATGGTGTCCACCAAATTTCAGCTCATCTGGAGAAGCGCGCGATCAAAACGAACATTTTGTACGACGTCCTGGAAAACGCTGACTCAGCAATTTTGAAAATTCAATCAAAGCTCGCTGCTTTCCTGCTGTTTTGAGGTCGGGGTCATAATAATATTTTTTGTTTGTCCCGACAACGCGCATGTGTATACCAACTTTTGTGGCTGTACGACAAAGTTTTTTGCGGACTCCCTCCCATTGACGCAATGCATTTTGGGTTTTGCAGGTGGCGCTGTAGGGCCAATTTTTAAATCCCAATATTGAAACACATACTAAAAAAAATTTTTCACCGGAAGTGAATTTTGTGCCAAGTTTGGTGAGTTTTCGAGCATGTTCAGGGGGTCAAATTCCAGTTTAAAGAGCAGAAGAAGAAGAAGAAGAAGAAAGAAAGAAAGAAAGAATAATATTTTTTGCAAAAACAATATGCGATTTTTTTTTCTGCCATTATTTCGCCCACATGTTATATATTTTCGGAAAGGTCTCGACAAGCCCGACGCGTCTGTGAGGTGTTTGAGAGTGTGAATGTCTGTGGTCGAGCGCTACGCGCTCGACAAGTCATGTTTGTGTGTGAGAGTGTGTGTGCGTTTTTTGTATTTGTACACGTGTGTATGACTGCATGTCGGGGTGTGTGTGTCTGGACATGGTGGCCTATGTCTGAGGTCGAGCGCTGTGCGCTCGACTTGTCATTTTTGTACATTTGAGTGTGTGAAAGGCCTGTGGTCGAGCGCTGCGCGCTCGAAAATTCGTGTGTGTGTGTGCGTTTTTGTGTTTGTACACGCGTATGTGTGAGTGCGTGTCGGTGTGTGTGTGTCTGGATATGTTGAATGATGTCTGTGGTCGAGCGCTGCGCGCTCGACTTGTCATCGTTGTGTGTTTTGAGAGTGTGAAAGGCCTGAGGTCGAGCGCTGCGCGCTCGACTAGTCGTTGTCTGTGTTGCAGAAACAATAGGCCCTTCGCCCTTGGCAGGCCAGGGGCTCGGGCCTAAAGAAGAAGAAGAAAGAAAGAAAGAATATTAAAGCCGCGAGCGGCGTCAAAAGGCCCTCGCCCGCCGCTTACCTGACCCGCCCCGTTTTATTCTTTCATTGATGTTTGTCAAATTTGGCACATTTCCATGGCAACAAGTAAATTTGATTTGATGGGAGATTTTTCACTTGGGCCCATTAGAATAACATGGGGAACTTTAGCCATCGCCATGGCAACACCGTTGAAATTACAACATGGTTACCATTTGCTTTTTTGATCGGGGCGACATGACGGAATTATCACCCAAATTCCATTCATTTCTGATAAACTAATAATTTTACTCCCCATACAGATATTATTTTGATTCTGTAGGGGGCGCTGTAACACCGATTTTCAAAATTTCACTGTCAATGTGTCCAGATAAGAAGGGTCAATAAGTGCTTAGTGTTTGGCTGAGATTGGATCTGTTATGTACGAATGGCAGCCATTTATGACACTGAAAAAATGGCAAAATTTGACATCAACTTTGCGGCGTTGCCACGCGGAAACCGTGATCTGAAGATTTGTGAATTGGATAACTTTTAATTGTCTACTCGTGTAGATGGTGTCCACCAAATTTCAGCTCATTTGGAGAAGCGCGCGATCAAAACGAACATTTTGTACGACGTCCTGGAAAACGCTGACTCAGCAATTTTGAAAATTCAATCCCAGCTCGCTGCTTTCCTGCTGTTCTGAAGGCGGGGTCATAATAATATTTTTTGTTTGTCCCGACAACACGCATGTGTATACCGAATTTTGTGGCTGTACGACAAAGTTTTTTGCGGACCCCCTCCCATTGACGCAATGCATTTTGGGTTTTGCAGGTGGCGCTGTAGAGCCAATTTTTAAATCCCAATATTGAAACACATATTAAAAAAAATTTTTCACCGGAACTGAATTTTGTGCAAAATTTGGTGAGTTTTCGAGCATGTTCAGGGGGTCAAATTCCAGTTTAAAGAGCAGAAGAAGAAGAAGAAGAAGAAGAAGAAGAAGAAAGAAAGAAAGAAAGAAAGAAAGAATATTAAAGCCGCGAGCGGCGTCAAAAGGCCCTCGCCCGCCACTTACCTGACCCGCCCCGTTTTATTCTTTCATTGATGTTTGTCAAATTTGGCACATTTCCATGGCAACAAGGAAATTTGATTTGATGGGAGATTTTTCACTTGGGCCCATTAGAATAACATGGGGAACTTCAGCCATCGCCACGGCAACACCATTGATATTACAATATAGTTCCCATTTGCTTTTTTGATCGGGACGACATGACGGAATTATCGTCCAAATTTCATTCATTTCTGACAAACTAATAATTTTACTCCCAATACAGATTTTATTTTGATTCTGTAGGGGGCGCTGTAATGCCGGTTTTCGAAATTTAAATGTCAATGTGTCCAGGAAGGAAGAATTAATCAGTGTTTAAAATTTGGTTTGGATTGGAGTCATTATGTAGAAATGGCAGCCATTTATCACACTGAAAAAATGGCAAAATTTGACATCAAATTTGCGGCGTTGCCACGCGGAAACCGTAACCTGAAGATTTGTGAATTGGATAACTTTTAATTGTCTACTCGTGTAGGTGGTGTCCACCAAATTTCAGCTCATTTGGAGAAGCGCGCGATCCAAACGAACATTTTGTACGACGTCCTGGAAAACGCTGACTCAGCATTTTTGAAAATTCAATCCCCGCTCGCTGCTTTCATGCTTTTCAGAGGGTGGGGTCATAATAATATTTTTTGTTTGTCCCGACAACGCGCATGTGTATACTGAATTTTGTGGCTGTACGACAAAGTTTTTTGCGGACCCCATCCCATTGACGCAATGCATTTTGGGTTTTGCAGGTGGCGCTGTCCAGCCAATTTTTAAATGCGAATATTAAAATTCATATTAAAAAAAATTTTTCACCGGAACTGAATTTTGTGCAAAGTTTGGTGAGTTTTCGAGCATGTTCAGAGGGTCAAATTCCTGTTTAAAGAGCAGAAGAAGAAGAAGAAGAAGAAAGAAAGAAAGAAAGAAAGAATAATATTTTTTGCAAAAACAATATGCTTTTTTTTTTTCTGCCGTTATTTCGCCCACATGTTATATATTTTCGGAAAGGTCTCGACAAGCCCGACGCGTCTGTGAGGTGTCTGAGAGTGTAAATGTCTGTGGTCGAGCGCTACGCGCTCGACAAGTCATGTGTGTGTGTGAGAGTGTGTGTGCGTTTTTTGTATTTGCACACATGTGTATGAGTGCATGTCGGGGTGTGTGTGTCTGGACATGTTGGCCTATGTCTGAGGTCGAGCGCTGTGCGCTCGACTTGTCATTTTTGTACCTTTGAGCGTGTGAAAGGCCTTGGTCGAGCGCTGCGCGCTCGAAAATTCGTGTGTGTGTGCGTTTTTGTGTTTGTACACGCGTATGTGTGAGTGCGTGTCGGTGTGTGTGTGTCTGGACATGTTGAATGATGTCTGTGGTCGAGCGCTGCGCGCTCGACTTGTCATCGTTGTGTGTTTTGAGAGTGTGAAAGGCCTGAGGTCGAGCGCTGCGCGCTCGACTAGTCGTTGTCTGTGTTGCAGAAACAATAGGCCCTTCGCCCTTGGCAGGCCAGGGGCTCGGGCCTAAATATTTTTTGCAAAAACAATATGCGATTTTTTTTTCTGCCATTATTTCGCCCACATGTTATATATTTTCGGAAAGGTCTCGACAAGCCCGACGTGTCTGTCAGGTGTTTGAGAGTGTGAATGTCTGTGGTCGAGCGCTACGCGCTCGACAAGTCATGTTTGTGTGTGAGAGTGTGTGTGCGTTTTTTGTGTTTGTACACGTGTGTATGAGTGCATGTTGGGGTGTGTGTATCTGGACATGTTGGCCTATGTCTGAGGTCGAGCGCTGCGCGCTCGACTTGTCATTTTTGTACGTTTGAGCGTGTGAAAGGCCTTGGTCGAGTGCTGCGCGCTCGAAAATTCGTGCGTGTGTGTGCATTTTTGTGTTTGTACACGTGTATGTGTGAGTGCGTGTCGGTGTGTGTGTGTCTGGACATGTTGAATGATGTCTGTGGTCGAGCGCTGCGCGCTCGACTTGTCATCGTTGTGTGTTTTGAGAGTGTGAAAGGCCTGAGGTCGAGCGCTGCGCGCTCGACTAGTCGTTGTCTGTGTTGCAGAAACAATAGGCCCTTCGCCCTTGGCAGGCCAGGGGCTCGGGCCTAATAATATTTTTTGCAAAAACAATATGCTTTTTTTTTTCCTGCCGTTATTTCGCCCACATGTTATATATTTTCGGAAAGGTCTCGACAAGCCCGACGTGTCTGTGAGGTGTTTGAGAGTGTGAATGTCTGTGGTCGAGCGCTACGCGCTCGACAAGTCATGTTTGTGTGTGAGAGTGTGTGTGTGTTTTTTGTATTTGTACACGTGTGTATGAGTGCATGTCAGGGTGTGTATGTCTGGACACGTTGACCTATGTCTGAGGTCGAGCGCTGCGCGCTCGACTTGTCATTTTTGTACGTTTGAGTGTGTGAAAGGCCTGTGGTCGAGCGCTGCGCGCTCGAAAATTCGTGTGTGTGTGTGCATTTTTGTGTTTGTACACACGTATGTGTGAGTGCGTGTCGGTGTGTGTGTGTCTGGACATGTTGAATGATGTCTGTGGTCGAGCGCTGCGCGCTCGACTTGTCATCGTTGTGTGTTTTGAGAGTGTGAAAGGCCTGAGGTCGAGCGCTGTGCGCTCGACTAGTCGTTGTCTGTGTTGCAGAAACAATAGGCCCTTCGCCCTTGGCAGGCCAGGGGCTCGGGCCTAAAGAAAGAAAGAAAGAAAGAAAGAATAATATTTTTTGCAAAAACAATATGCGATTTTTTTTTCTGCCATTATTTCGCCCACATGTTATATATTTTCAGAAAGGTCTCAACAAGCCGGACGCGTCTGTCAGGTGTTTGAGAGTGTGAATGTCTGTGGTCGAGCGCTACGCGCTCGACAAGTCATGTTTGTGTGTGAGAGTGTGTGTGCGTTTTTTGTATTTGTACACGTGTGTATGAGTGCATGTTGGGGTGTGTGTGTCTGGACATGTTGGCCTATGTCTGAGGTCGAGCGCTGCGCGCTCGACTTGTCATTTTTGTACATTTGAGCGTGTGAAAGGCCTTGGTCGAGCGCTATGCGCTCAAAAATTCGTGTGTGTGTGTGCGTTTTTGTGTTTGTGAACGTGTGTGTGAGTGCATGTCGGTGTGTGTGTGTCTGGACATGTTGTATGATGTCTGCGGTCGAGCGCTGCGCGCTCGACTTGTCATCGTTGTGTGTTTTGAGAGTGTGAAAGGCCTGAGGTCGAGCGCTGTGCGCTCGACTAGTCGTTCTCTGTGTTGCAGAAACAATAGGCCCTTCGCCCTTGGCAGGCCAGGGGCTCGGGCCTAATAATATTTTTTGCAAAAACAATATGCTTTTTTTTTTTCTGCCATTATTTCGCCCACATGTTATATATTTTCAGAAAGGTCTTGACAAGCCCGACGCGTCTGTGAGGAGTTTGAGAGTGTGGATGTCTGTGGTCGAGCGCTACGCGCTCGACAAATCATGTTTGTGTGTGAGAGTGTGTGTGCATTTTTTGTATTAGTACACATGTGTATGAGTGCATGTCGGGGTGTGTGTGTCTGGACATGTTGGCCTATGTCTGAGGTCGAGCGCTGCGCGCTCGACTTGTCATTTTTGTACGATTGAGTTTGTGAAAGGCCTTAGTCGAGCGCTACGCGCTCGACAAATCATGTGTGTGTGTGCGTTTTTGTGTGTGTGCACGCGTATGTGTGAGTGCATGTCGGGGTGTGTGTGTCTGGACATGTTGTATGATGTCTGCGGTCGAGCGCTGCGCGCTCGACTTGTCATCGTTGTGTGTTTTGAGAGTGTGAAAGGCCTGAGGTCGAGCGCTGCGCGCTCGACTAGTCGTTGTCTGTGTTGCAGAAACAATAGGCCCTTCGCCCTTGGCAGGCCAGGGGCTCGGGCCTAATAATATTTTTTGCAAAAACAATATGCAATTTTTTTTTCTGCCATTATTTCGCCCACATGTTATATATTTTCGGAAAGGTCTCAACAAGCCTGACGCATCTGTGAGGTGTTTGAGAGTGTGAAAGTCTGTGGTCGAGCGCGCAGCGACTACTTTTCTAAATTGCAAGCGTAGAAGAAGAAGTTCCGCTGTATATATTCTGCTGTGAGTAACCGAGCTGTGGACAATCACAAAAGTGACTGGCTACTGTTTTAAAGCTTTGAATTCGGTGTCCTGCTGAAAGGGCACAAGCGTGTTGCTTGGTCTGCCGCAGCTTCCGTAGTACAGGGTGCGCGTGCAGACATGCAATGGAGCTGTATGAGAGCGCCCTGTTTGGGCTCTTAAAATGTACTAAATGACCTCGTTAAGAATTAATTATGGACGTTACGCACTCAGGACACTTGGATTACAGCGGACGAGCAGTATGAAGGAAAATGGGAACGTTTTGTGGATTTTATGGACCATTTTTTCTGTCGGGCTCTGTCGGTCCCTGTTTGTTGACAACGAAAATCCCCAAACATCTCCAACTGCATTTGAAACGTCAAAAAAGTGCTCCAGAGTGTTTCTCAGCATAAGGGTGAGTAGAAAATGAGGCCAAATCGTTTTTTGGGTGGAGTATTCCTTTAACTTATTGCATAGAGATTTGGGCAAACAATTACAGAAGTGTCCTGCGTCCCCTCTTCATTCTTCAAAAACGTGCTTTAAGAGTTATACATAAGGTAGGTTATTATGACCACACTAATATTTTGTTTCTGCAGTCCAAATATTTAAAGCTTCATGATTTGACTAAATTTTACACTGCTCAAATTCTGTTTAAAGCCAGTAAAAGGGAACTGCCAATTAGGGCTGTCAGGGTATACCGGTATTGACAATAATCATGGTTTTAAAAAATGAAATTTAAATAAAGTGTTCAAAATGCGCACATGATAATATCGTATAGAGCAGGGGTGTCCAACGTCGGTCCTGGAGGGCTGCAGCCCTGCATGTTTTTCATGTCTCCCTGCTTCAACACACCTGAATCTCATGAGGACTCATGGCCAAGTCCAGCAGAAAGCCAGTTAAAGAGCCTCATTGCAATCAGCTGTGTTGAAGCAGGGAGACATGGAAAACATGCAGGGCTGCGGCACTCCAGGACCGACTTTGGACACCACTGGTATCGAGGATCTATTGCCTCTTGAAACGTGTTGAAGTGTATTTTCAAATTCCGCTCCTGTTCTTCCGCCCTGCTTTGTCTCCCTCCCGCAACACCTCTCCCCCTCCCCTCACATATAAACACAGCAGGAACAGCTGTAGCTGGCATGCCTCCAAGCCAGCGTGGCTCCCAGTTAGCGAGCGTCACGAGTGAACTAAACATGTCAGCAGTGGCCGACGACAGCAAGACACTCTATCCTAATGAAAAAAGTGTGTTTAGCAACACTGACTGCACGTTGATGCAAGCCGTGTAGTAATGGGGCCCCATTTGGTGGGTTCCAGATGTGTCATTGTAATGTATCCGGGGGGTTTCAAGTTGTGTCGCTGATATCCGCCATCTTTTCCGCCGGCCCAATTCTAGCAACTAGCCGGTGAGTAATCGGAAAAGGTCCCATGCGGGGGATTTTCAACACATTGTCGTTGCAGCGTCTAGTGTAGCGCCTTAAATTTGTCATTGAAATTGACTGATGTCAGCCGTCCCTCCAGGCCCCCTTCAGCTCGGGGCCCTAGCCAGTAGCGGCGCCTCTGGCTGGAGAGAAGGCAGCTGCTGCACTCATTCCACCTCGGATTAAACAAATAATCAAAAATTCTCTGCAGTGTGGTGGTGGTACAGGAGTTCACCCCAAGAGGGCCCGTGGGTTTTCATAACCCACCAACCCATACGGAAATTACGCCTTTGCTGTGGATCCTCTGTTAATCAGTTCATCAGATTTTAATTACTAGAGTGTAACTACACTCTTGGTATGCAGTTGTACAGTTACTGTTCTCATACTGTTTCAACACCTCATTTGACAGGTGTTCTGAATGTAATTCATCTGGGAAAAGAGAGAAAAACAAAAATAAAATTAAAGATGAATCTTAATGTTTGTACCATTATTAGTTACATTTTTGCTGATATCGTGATATCATTATCGTAACATTTTTTGCCCATGATAATCATTAAAAGAAAATTTGATATCATGACAGCCCTACTCCCAATGAACACTCAAAAGCTTTTTGTTGACAGGGAAGGTCAGTATAGTCTGAGAGGGTGTGGCAACTTTAAAGTTCCAGCAGTAAGAACCACTCGAAAAAGTTTTTTCGTTTCTGTGTGTGGCGTTAAACTCTGGAACCAACTGGCATCTGATCTCAAGTAATGTCCAAATATTGACCAGTTCAAATCAAGATATAAAAAAATACTTCTTACTAATTATATGAATGAAGACAATGAATAATGTGGCTCCTGCACGCCTGGGGCTGAGTGATGCTGCTGAAGAAGTCATCGTCCTCATCCTCATTGCTGGTGGTGCTGCTGCCCTCTTCAATGGTGTCCCTCAGGGCCACAACATTCTCCATGGCCTTCTTCACCCTGCTGAGCTGGCTGTAATTATATTTCTCCAGCCAAAACAGATGAAACTTGGGGTGGAAGGCAGCTGCCAGCTGGCACTCCTGGTCTTCTAGGTTGGGCCCAAATCTTTCTGTGATGCCTGCCAGTATCCCATCTACCAGGGGGCTGCAGTACATGAGGCCTTTGGACTTGGCCTCCTTCAACTTCACGATGGTAGCTGCTACAGTTGGCAGAAGGGTCCCGAGATAGGCCTGGTCCTCTCCCTGGATCTTATCCAAGGGCTTGGCAACTCTGGACATCACCTGGGCATACTCCTTGAGGAAGCCGATCTCAGAATCAGTGAAGCTCTGCAGCATCAGCTGCGTCATCACCCTGTGAACAGCTCCCCTCTTCTGCTGCAGCAGGTCGTTGAGGACAACAACAGTCATAGGTGGAGTTCCATCTGGTATTGTTGGGGACGACCAGCCTCCTCTTCAATTCATCCAGAATGCAGTCTGCAGACACCGTGCTGCGGGTCTGCTGGTTCCACAGTGCCTGTGCCTTGGCCATGGCCTTCCTGTAGATGCCAAGCGCCTTGTCGGCATCCACGCTGGCTACCAAATTGAAGCTGTGGGCTGCACACCTCATGTGCACCGGCAGGTTGTGGCCCAGGCCACTGGACCCATCAAAGGTGGCCTCAACAGAGATGTACTCCACCTCATCCATGGCCTCAGCCTCGGGATCCACATCCTCGACACCCTCCATATCAAGATCGGCAGCAGAATCAGGAATGTCTGGCAAAAGATCAGCTTCTGTGCCAAACTGTAAAAATGCCTTGACGAAGTTGCTGCCATTGTCTGTTGTGGTCCTGGGCTGTGTTCGAAACCGCATACTTACGTACTACTCATACTAACTTATTGAGTATGCAGTGTGTTTACACTGGCAGTATGCGATTTTGAGTATGCGACAAGTTCCCGGATGTATACTACATTCGCCAGAAATATTGAGTACACATCATGTGTTCACTACTCATACTGAAACTACCCAAGATGCAACGCGACGGACAGCGGGAGAACGGAAGCCGATGAGCACGGAGAAGCAGCAGCAACAACAACAGCAGCACCATGGCGGACGAGCCGTCGGAAGTTTACAAATGTACGTAAATTATTAAGTGTTTTAGCGACTTCATGGCTTCTATGCAGTCAGATGAAGAGGCGTAGGTCATCTATTCTTTGTTGTGTGCATTACATGTAATGTCATGTCGTGTTATCGCTCCCGCCGGTTAGCGTTAGCCCATTTAGTGCCACATAACGTCAGCGGTACAAACTGCGTTATCGATACAGTTCGCCAAGAACGACGACTTGTGGTGTAGAAGTACTTATTAACATGGTTGCTGTTTAACCTACATCCGAAGTTAGTCCGCATACCTCAACGTTATCGGTGTGTTTGTTTCTTCAAGGGACCGACGAGGACACGCAGCGGCTCATCAAATGGAGGGGGGAGAACGAGCCCCTCTTCACCGGGCGTCGCAATGCCGCAGTCCGAGGTTATGAGTAAGTATTTTTTTTTCTCTATCAATGGTCATAACATATATTAAAATGGCCCGTCCTGGGTGAGGAGTCGTTTCTGAGTGGATGACTGTAAGGGCAGAAGATGTTGTATTTCTATACAGTCAACAAATGTTTTTCTTGTACAGAACCTTCATCAGGGACAACCATTTGGAGGGGAAGGTGGAGGCTTCCTTTGTAAAGAAAAAATGGGAGAACCTCAAGCAAAAGTATAAAGTGAGTCGAATAACAAAAGCATGACAGTGGCAATGTGAACACATATATACTAACTAATATAAGACATGATGGTGGTGAGTTTGTCACTGCTGTTGAAAAGTTACGCATTTAAATCATGATCACAACCATGACCATGCTTGTGTGTGTGTTGTGCATGTTGTGTGTGTATGTGTGTGTTTTGTAGGAACTGAAGGCTCCTCGCACAGGGGTGAGCACGGAGGGGGGAGAGCCCACTGCTGCCACCTGGAAGTGGTTTGGTGCCATGGATGAGGTGTTGGGGGACAGGCCATCAATAGCGCCCCCCGTCCTCATCACCTCATCTGTGGCACCATCTGCAGCAGTGGCCTCTCCGCCCTCCCCTCCCCCCCAAGCATCCACATCAGGCGTCTCCCGGGGGAAACGTGACATTTGGGCCACTTTCCTCCGGGAGCTTGATGAAAGGGAGGCACGTGCGGAGGAGGGCAGAAAGAAGGGAGAGAGAGATGCAGGACAGAGAAGAGCGGCTTGCAAGAGAAAGACGAGAGGAGGAGAGAAGAAGTACAGAGAGGAGAGAGAGGGAGTGGAGGGACTGGATGGACATGAGGATGAGGGAGGAGCGTCAAGAGAGAGAGGAGCGAGAGAGACAGAGCCGGGCAAGAGAAGACAAACTCATGGAAATGATAGATAAATTTCTGAACAAGAAATGAGTTTCACTGTAGAATAAATGTTCTGGGGAAGACTATTCAGTGTCAGCGTGTCTGTTGTACTTTGCCATATAAATGTGTGCATTACATGAGTGACTGTTAGTTTCAGTGGAATAGGATCAGGATGACATGTGATCACATCACATCATATTTTACAGTGCCAGTGTTACATTTACACCACTGAAACACTTCAAAATAGTATGGGGATGTACACGTTGGAGTAGAGTGACTGCTGGCAGTGTTGGGTAGCCATGACCATGATGAATAAATAGCTTTGTAGACAGATTAATCATACATTTTAATGATGCATTTAAATAGACAAGGCATTGTTATTCCACAATTTGGGTAACCAGTTGTCATCTTGTGTAAAGTAGTACACATTAATGTAAGCTACGGCTTTTTTGGGAGGAGGTAATGACAAAATAAAGACACCATTGAATGGAAAGACAGCTAAAAGTCCATTGTTAAGCACTTGTAACGATGTAGAAGATGTGGCAGAGGGAAATACAGTATTTGTTGGAAATGTTTCACTACATTCACCAAAAGGCAATGTTTTATTGCACATTCACCAGAGCCCCGTTGGCCAGCGTGTTTCCAGGTTTATCCAGACAGGCCTTCTTGGTTACTGTATTTGCCAGGGTTACTGAACCTCCCATCATACTTGGCCCTGCCTGGCAGTCCTGTACTTCAGCTGTTTCCACCTCTTACGACTTGGACGTGGGGTTGGATTTTAAGAGGCACTAACTATTTACAACAGGGTTCCATGAAACAACAATAACAAGAAATACTTGAACATTTTTCACAAAAACAACTCCCTGTATTAACAGTAATCATGATCTTGCAGAACAAGAACCCGGTCTGTCGGTGCAGAAACTGCAGCTGCCAGTCTGTTCCTGAGTGTGTCCCCAGACCGCTGCACTGGCTCATGTCCTTCGCCTCCATCATCACCACCGTCTTCCTCCTCCACCAGCTCAGGCTCCACAATGTCCCCGGTGGCGATGCAGAGGTTGTGCAGGAAGAGGCAGGCAGTGATGACCTCGGGCACGAACTCCACCTTCACCTCTAGTGCCTTGAGGAAAATGGAGCGCCACCTCGTCTTCAGGACTCCAAAAGCCCTCTCCACCACACACCGTGCCCTGGACAGCCTGGCGTTGAACCTGCCCTCCATGGCATTGCGGACAGGCTCCCTGAAGGGTGTCAGGAGGCAGATTGGCTCAGCCAAGCAGGGGTATCCGCCATCCCCAATCAGGTACCATCCAGGAGGTGGGTACAGCTGGTGCACAAAGAACGGGCTGCTCCTCAGGACCCTGGCATCATGCACACAGCCAGGGAAGCCAACTACCACGTCCAGAAAACGGCCCTTGTGGTCACATATGGCCTGAAATTGGACGGAGTGGAACAGCTTCCTGTTGAAGTAGTCCCCTGCAAACCTCCCAGGTGGGACAATGCGGACATGGCACCCATCAATGCTTCCTGCCACTCTGGAGAAAGCCGGGCAGCCAGCCAGCTGCTGGAATCCAGCGCCGATCTCCTCCAGCTCCTGCCTGTCAGGGAAGCGGATGAGCCTCCTGAACACCCCCTGAATGACCCCGCTGACCTCGTGGATCATGTCATGGCAGGTGGTGCGGGGAATGTCAAATGCCTCTGACACAACCCGGTAGGACGTCCCACAGGCCAGCCAGTACACGAACACCAGGACCTTAAAGCACCTTCCCCATCCATGGTCCTTGTCTGCCACAAGCTGTATGAGGCTGTCCAGGGACTCCCGGGACACACGGAAGTCCTTCCGAGTATCACCTCCGCTGAAGAAGAGGCGCAGAAGAGGAACCTGGGGATTCACCTTACAGTATGGCCCTCTTGATGCCACCTGGAACAGATTTTATGAAAAATTTGTTCCACATTATTGGTTATGTTGTTATTTATTCATGTGAATAAACTTTATTGAGTTCACACTGACTCTTTCTTAATGATGTACATTTACCAAGCTGAGTGTTGTTGTATAGATAATTTTCCCTCCACTTTTTGTGCTCGTAGGTATGTTATGTTAGAAATGTTGGATGACATTTACATTTATTACAAATGGTTTAGACAAAGAACAATACAACACTTACATCTGACAGCAGGTCCATGTTGAAAGCAACCATGATGTAGCGAAGACGGCGAGCCGATCTTCGATGAAGGGCCGAAAACATTCTCCGTCGGTAAGGCATCCTGGTCCACTTCCGTTAGGGGTGTCAAAATTGTGCCAGAAAGGGCCGAGTGGCTGCAGGTTTTCATTCCAACCAAGCAGGTGCACACCTGATTCCACTCATGTCATCAAGCTACACTGACGACCTGATGACATGAGTGGAGTGTGGTGTGCTCCTGCTTGGTTCGAATGAAAACCTGCAGCCACTCGGCCCTTTGTAGCATGCGTTTGACACTCCTGCAAGTCTAAAGGGACAACGGTCCAGATGGCGATGTTAAGCGGGACATATTGCGGAGCGGTTGGCTTGTTCTTTTCAAAGTAAAAGCACAGATTGATAACGGCGGTTTTATTGCATTACAAAGGGAAAGGGGTGGTTTATTTTGGTGACAGTAACCGGAAGTGCGTTGGTCACTGCGGCTGGCTTGAATATCTCCGAATTCGTCCGACCAAAATCCTACACAGTTGGTATTCGGAAAAATAAACGACATAGTCGCGCTCTAAACGACCACTTTGTCGCCTCATTTAAAAAAAAATCTCGAATATCTTGTACATTTGAAGAGTTTAGAGCTAAAGTTAAATCAGCTTTAGCAGGTCCATTTCGGCTCGGGGGAGTGCAATGCATTGTGGGTTATTATGTAGTATGCTGTGGTGTAAACGCTTCGCATACTGTTTGATGGATTGAGTATGCAGGACACAGGATGGATAGTATGAGTATGTAAGGATGTAGTAGACAGTATGCGGTTTCGAACACAGCCCTGGTCACCTTGTCCTGCATGTGGAACTTGTAATGGATGTCCACCATGGCCTCGGCGAGAACATCAAAGGTTTGATGTCCTCTGAGCCGAGAGCAGGCCAGGACCGCATGCTGTCTTGTGTGGGTCTTGGGGTCCAGCCAGTGCCGTCATCCCCAGGGAGGACCTGTTGTGGGCTGACCAGCTGTCCGCAGTGGTCGCCACCCAGGGGACATCCTTCAGCAATCTGTAATTAAAAATTATAAATTTTAAAGAGACGAGTTTGTAAAATTTTAATTATATAATTGAATAATGACTGTCTTTCTGTATTTATTCATTCTAATAACCAAAATATTAATTTAGTGCTGGTCATTGTTATTGCATAACTTTCATATTTCCATGTCCTATGACACCTTGCTAAAATAAGAGTAATTCATTCATTCATTCATTCATTCATTCAGTCAGTCAGTCAGTGGATTTCTATGAAGGGGACATGAAGAAAATTGTTCCACTGTGTGACAATCCTGCAAGTGACATCTTTTTCAGTGGCACTTGGGCAGTTATTACAAATTTCAAGACCCCCCCACCACCCCCGTTAGGGGAAATAGGAAAATTAAACTACATAACAATTACGAGTAAAGGTAACTTGTTAAGCTATCATGAAGCTCATTAGGATGACCAAAACCATAAAGAATATTTTGGGGTTATTGTAATACCTTTCTAATTATATGGTTAAGAATTAAAAAATGAAAATCAACCGAAATGACACAAAATTGCATTTCTAAATGTAATTTCTCAATTAAAATTGCATATCTCATTTTGGTACAACTGTCTTATTTTTAATGAAAAATTTGAAAGGAAATTTTAGATAAAATGAGCAGATGTGAAAATATGAAAATATAAAAAATATGAAACACAATTAAGCCTAATAATAATTTAATAAATTTGTATAAATTAGAAATACCTCATAAGATACTCCTCCAGCTGCTTATGGCTGGCCAAGATCCTCCTGCCCAGGGTGCGGCAGGACATCGATGTCTTGCTGGGGTTCAGGGTCTTGATCAGGCAGACAAAGGTGGGGGACTCCACTACATGCAGCGGTAGCATGTTGCAGACGAACAGGTCCCTGATCCTTGTGTCCACCACAGACTGATGAACGCCAGTGCCAGCAGCTGATTGACCAAATCCCGCTCCGATGGTGGGCTGGGCCAGCTGGCGTATTTTCTTTGCAGGTGGCTGCGACGACTGCCTACTGCTCGTGCTACTGCCACTGCTAGCAGATTGCCTGTTTTTACCAGGCCTTGATCGTCTCCTCAAAGTGGGTGTAATGCGCTGGGTGGCTCCTCTTAACATGTGACTTCAAGTGGAGGCTTTACACGTGTCCCTTGTTGGTGGTCTCCTTGAGCTGGCACAAGACACAACGGAAGAACACGACATTGGTGTTTCTCTCATCCACTGACTTAAAGACATAGAAGTCCATCAGGTGGGGCCACGGATTGTGACATTTGTCCTGGTGGACCTGGCCGGTGCGTCAAATGTGCATGTGCGACATTGATGTTGCGCCATGCAGCAAGCACGTATGTAAGTCGTTCAAATACCCCCGGAATCTTGAGTGCCGGGGCTTTGAACAGTTTTTGAATCGTTTCAATCGGACAAACGGATCGGGAATTAAATGCATTACAAAATCCATGTTTTTTTGAAACTGTCACGGGTGCGAGGTGGAAAGCCCCAGGCGCAGGCAGCAGGCAGAGTACAAAAAAGGGTCTTTTATTTCCAAAAGGAACTCAGGAGGGCAGGAAACCACGAACTCAGGAGGGCAGGAAACCACGAACTCAGGAGGGCAGGAAACCACGAACTCGGGGAACTCAAAACACAGCAGGTGCAGGCCAAGACACGTGAACTCACGGACAAACCCACAAGGAGCCGACAAGACACACCAGGAGATGGGGCTTAATAAAGGGGGCAGGACAGGTGCAGCACATTAGGGAGTTAACGAGACAGGCCAGACAGGAGAACAAGAGGAGCAGGCAGGTGACCAGGCAGGTGACCAGGCAGGAGAACATGAGGGCAGACAAACAAAACAGGACCCGAGCGCCCCCACATGGGTGCAGGGGCACAGGGCGTGACAAGAAACAATTTCTGGGAGCTCGGGCGCAGGTAGGTGACGTGTGATGTGGTAAGTGACGCACTTCCTGTGAGACGGCAGATTCAAACTAAGGGTGCTGACAGATTCATTTATTTACGGAATTTCACTAACTCGGCTCTAAAAAGTCGTAGAAGTAGAGAAATTAGTGTGTTTTAGGTTCACCCTGGAGCACAGTGAAGAGGATTCTACCAGCCTGACAGAGTACATAGATCGCTGCTTTGACCGGATCGTCATGGGGAAGCCGAATCAAACATCCACCCCCTCTACTTCCTCGTCTAAAGCCAAGAGACAGCGGGAGGAATCGTCTGGAGCTATTTCTCCACCTGGGAACGACTCGACGGATCCCAGCTGGCATTCAACCGACCTTAAACGTTGAAAATTAGTTGAAATAATGTCGGTTGATGAAAAACATGAATTCAACGTCAAAACAACGTTGACGCTAAATGGTTGAAGTTGTGTCGTAAACTTACTGTGGATTCAACATTGAAATATAAGCATTTTTTAAACGTATATCTAATCGTCAGTATTTTTAAAATCATGACTTCTAAAAATTTAGCTGAAATATGTCAGCTGAAAAACAACGTTGTTTCAACATCCAGACAACGTTGATAAATTTACCATTGGAAAAAATGTTTGTGAATTTTAACCCCACCTTGTATTTCTGTTTCTTTGATTCTGCTTGTTCTCATTGTCTCGTAAAGATAGAATTATGTCTAATAAAAGAGCCGCCCAAGCGATTAAATCTAGTATGTAATTCCATCCAATTGTGAACTTGGGTGAAATGCAAAAGAAACATCTTTAAAATCACCACTTTGCTTCGTGTGTATTGCACTGTATTCCAGGTTAAGTAGTTTTCTGCAAACTAGTGGTCACCCTCCCGTTTGCACTGAAAACAACCAATAAACTAATAGCTCAACAGGTAATGCTGATTCTCGCTGAACAGTAAGTCATGAGTTCGAATCCCGGGTTTGACCTGTCTGCAATGAGGAGCATAAATGATTGAAAGAATATGCCTGAATCTGAGACAGCAAGCCTGGTGGTCAATTTAATTTTAATTTTTCTGCACTTATGCTGCTATACTGCTCAGTTCAACGAAAACCAACATTGATTCATGGTTTTAGACATGACGTTGAAATAATGTTTTGATTTCAACGTTGATCAGATTTGCAAAATCGAAACAAAATTCAACTCAACCCAGTCACTGTCACCATCATATTCACATGATCACGTTGATCTTTAATCACTCTTCACATACTCACTTACCTTGTTTTCTTGTGGTGGTGGGTTTGTGGTGTCCTTGCATTTCCTTCCTCCCCTACACCTCCTTTTATTTTTGTGGCCTGGTCTGTTCACTAATGTGGTTCGGGGAAAAAAAAAAAATGTATGTATGGTTCTGTAATTTTCTGTGTTGGTTGTCGGCTCTGTTTTGGTGTTGTCTTGATTGAGGGTTTGGGATTGTTCTAGGTTGCGTGTGGTGCGTCGACAACACTGTTTTGTATTGTGACTTTGTACATAGGTTGTGCCCCCCCCCCCCCCCCCCCCGTTCTCCCTCTCTTTATCTTTCTCTCTTTGTGTCCCTGCTCTCTGAGCGTTTCCGTCCCGGTCCTGTCCGGCAGCCATGCCGGATGCCAGCTTTAAATAAAGGCAGCAGCAGGAGGAGACTCAGTCTCATCCTGCTACTAACATTAAAATCTGTTCGGATAGTAAAAGGCTACAATCATACAATATTGCACGCCCCAGCTGCCGAACAGGACAAGGGGAAAAAAAAAAAAAAAAAAGAAACAATTTTTGGCATTTTTTTTAGAGAAGAGACTTTTCATTACTTTGCACAGTACAAGTAAGGAAATACAAGTATAGAAGCGTGTAAAACAAAACATGAAACCCTCACGAGCATTAGCAGCCCCACCCTTAGGTGCTCCCGGATGGCAGAATCAAAAAGACAGAAAAAACCTTTGTCTGTCTGACGAGTGGAAAAAAAGGAAACGGGGGTGCAGGCGGGGGGGGGGGGGGGGGTGACGGACGGACATGGAGAACATTTTTTGACAGTGAGCTTTCACAGGAGACCAGTAGGGGGAGCACGAGAGCAACAGTTGCATAGTTCTGCTTTAACTAATGTTTTATCTTGTACCTTTTAGTTCCCTGTAGAGTTCCCACAGCACCATGATGGAAGGGAGGAGCAGCACTATGAACAAGACACAAACCTTTGTCCAGAACAGGGAGAACAAAAACCTCCACAGACCCAAGAGGAAGAAGAACCAGAATCTCCACAGATCCAAGAGGAGGAAGAGGAACCAGGACCTTCAAAGATCAAAGAGGAAGAAGAACAAGAACCAGAACTTCGACAGTTTACAGAGGACCAGGAGGAACCGCAACCTCCACAGATTGAGGTTCCGTCTATTCAGAAGTGAAGTGACCTGAGTGAACCAGAAGTTCGAGCCGCTGAGCAGTTCCTCTCTCAGGACTCTGAAGTCCACCATGACGAAAAGCACCTTGACATTCCAGTGTCAGAGAACCAGGCTGAATGTGAGGAGACATCTGGTGAAATTGTCAGTCAAAAACACAAATTATGTCGGCAGGTATGAAGGGTCAGTGGTAAGAAGAAACCCATGAGAACTCACACAGGTGAGAAGCCAGATCCATGTGAAGCATGTGGGATAAGTTTCAGTAAATGGAGTGATTTGTTGGTTTACATGAGAACTCACACAGGTGAGAAGCTGCATCCTTGTGAAACGTGGAAAACGTTTCAGTGCACGGGATAATTTGCCCGTCCACATGAGAATTCACACAGGTGACAAGCCGCATTCTTGTAAAACGTGTGGGAAAAGTTTCAGCCGACAGTCTACTTTGTTGGTCCACATGAGAACTCACACAGGTCAGAAGCTGCATCTTTGTGAAACATGTGGAAAAAGTTTCAGTCACCGGTCTAGTTTGTCGGTCCACCAGAGAACCCACACAGGTGAGAAGCCACATCCTTGTGAAACGTGGGATGAGATTCACTCATCCTAATTCGTTGCTGCACCACCTGAAAAGCCACATGGAGATGAGTTCATGAAAGATTCTGTTGGAGATCTCACAGGAAGTCCAGCTTAATCCCCAAATTATAACATGACCACTTGAAAGAAAACATTGCTAATTTAGAAACTGTTCAGACTGTTCTTTATGGTTTTTTTTTTTTTTTTTTTTTTGTTATTTGTGAATTTTTTGTTTGTGAAATTTTAAGGAATGGAAATAAAATTATAACCTGAATCCTATGAGTTTTGGTATTCCTGCATCAGCATCCCTGCTGGTGAAACTTGCTGTCATGCGTTAAATGTTGGAAAAACAATTTCAATGATAAAGTCGGAGACACAAATAAGCTTTGCATTCTTTGTAAGTTTCAAACTTTGATGGTGATCGGTTGGTGATAATTCCCTGAAGAGGTTGATTGTAAACGACTGGAACCACTGTGCAGGAATATAACACACTAAAGCACCAGACAACAAGGGCACCACTCACACCATAACACTACCTGGATGGATGCCCCGCCCCCTTCCGTGTAGCAGCATGGTAATGCAACAGCAAGAAGTCACAAAATGCAGAGCTGGGAGCAAAGAAAATGTACACTGGACACCTTGTTGAGCGTTGACAGGCGTGCCTAAAGTGCCACCATCTTACTGAGGTGGAGGAGCAGCAGCTCTGCATCTACGGAGGTAAGAGGCTTTCTTTCATCTTAAAGTGGAATTACTGTTTTGGCCCGAATATAGGATGACTCTCATTATAAGAAGACCCCTATTTTTCAAATATCATCCTGTCAAAATAAAAATATGTTGAAGACAATAAGGTTACTCATTAAACAATTTTTTTACTATACAATTATTCTAAACTCAAAAACCCTCGACAGAGAAAACATTTCACGTAATTTATGATAAAAAAAATATTGGTGCAGCATTAAATTAAACAACAATTGAGTAGCCTCAAAGGTTTAATAACTGCATTAATGATGTAAATAACTTTATAACCATCAAATTCAAGTTCTGTTCAACTTCAAGAACATCAACAATTCAGTCGAATACTGTATATCTTGGCCACTTGGCAGTTGTTTGTTGAGTCTGCTGATCACCATCAGTTTAAAGTTGGCATCAAAATTTCGCCTCTGTTGTTTGCTCATTTGTCTGGTGTTCGAGCCCCTTTGTTCCACATGGTCACGTTCCTCCATTTTTCTTCAGATCACCGTTACGCATTTTCCACTGAAACTAACAATCTGCAGTTAATTCCTTTCCCACTGCCTGCAGACCCAAGTCTAATCGCCTGCGTGGCTACCTGTAGACCAATCTCCTCTTCCCCACGGATGAAGAGAAACTTGGAGGTGGAGGTTGGAGGTGGTGCTGAGTCAGCTGCAGCGAGAAGGCTTCAAGGTGAAGCTCGGAAAGTGCGACTTCTTCAAGGGGCAAGTGCAGTACCTGGGCCACCTCATCTCTGCCGACGGAGTCTCCACGGATCCCGCCAAAATAGCAGCCGTGTCCGACTGACCTCGTCCCACAAATGCCCCCGAGCTGTGGTACTTCCTCGGGTTCACCAGTTATTACAGGAGGTTCGTGGAGGGGTTCCTCAAAGCTGGCATCCCCCCTCCATCGGCTCGTGGCTGAACTGTCTGGGAACCAGAAGCGGCGCGGATGAGGCCAGTCTCCCAGAGACGTTTGGTTGGAAGAATGTGAGTAGAGCTTCGGGGAGCTAAAGACTCGTTTAGTGGAGGCCCCGACACTTGCCTGTGCCGACTTTTCACTGCTGTTCCTTCTGGAGGTCCATGCCAGCCACTGTGGACTCGGGGCAGTGTTGTCCCAGGAGCAGGACGGGAAGGTGCGACCCGTAGCGTACGGAAGCCGGAGTTTGCACGCAGCAGAAAAGAACTATAGCTCCATGAAGCTTGAAATGCTGGCCATGAAGTGGGCTATGACGGACAAGTTTAAGGAGTCCTTGTGGGGTCATTCTTGTGTTGTTTGGACCGACCACAATCCCCTGAGTCACTTGACCACGGCGAAGTTGAGGGCTACAGAGCAGCGTTGGATAGCAGAACTTGCTGCATTCGACTACACGGTCAGATATCGCCCAGGCTGTGTAAACAAGAATGCAGACGCTCTTTCTCGACAACGGACATGTGATAGAAGGACCTAGCCCGAGCCCCATCTGCCAGGTACAGCCCTTCCACCTGCCATGGGAGAGCAGCTGGCCGCTGACCCACACGAGGCAGTCCAAGCAGCAATCACTGCACTTCCCGCTCGTTGTTCGGAGGACCTTCGGTTGCTGCAACATGCAGACCCAGCCCGAGGAGACTATTCTGGCAGCAGCAGCGGGAGCCTAGCCGGGTTGGATCCGGGAGCGTATGGCCTCTTGAAGCAGTGGGGCAGAATCGTCCAGAAGGAGGGCCTCCTTTACCAACGCATCTGGAGGTCCAATGGCGGTGAGGAAGTGCTCCAGCTCCTTCTCCCGGAGTGTTTGAAGTCGGAAGTATTGCAGGGGCTCCATCAGAATCACGGCCACCAGGGTATCGAGCGGCCCATTGAGGTCGTGAAGCAGGGGCGTTTTTGGCCAGGCATGGACAAGGATGTGAAGGACCGGTGTCAGCAGTGCGAGAGGTGTACCCTGTCCAAGAACACTCAGCCCGGGGCCCGTGCTCCCATGGGTCACCTTCTCGCTGCACGACCAAATCAGGTGCTGGCCAATGACTTTACCCTGCTGGATGCTGTAAGAGATGGGAGGGAGCTTGTGATGGTGATGACGGATGTCTTCTCAAAGTTCACCCAAGCAATACCGACCCACGACCAAAGGGCTTCCACGGTGGTGAGGGTCCTGGTACGTGAGTGGTTCTACAGATTCGGAGTGCCCGCTTGTATTCATTCTGACCAGGGCCGAAACTTCGAGGGCATCCTGGTACAACAGCTGTGCGAGTTATATGGCATCCAGAAAAGCCGCACCACGCCTCACCATCCAGAAGGAAATGGACAATGTGAACAGTTTAACCAGACAATGCACAATCTGCTCCGCTCTCTCCCTCCCCACGAAAAACCAAGCTTCCCCGAACACCTCCTGCAGCTCGTTTTCAATTATAATAGCACCAGAAACCAGTCGACTGGGGAGTCGCCACACTTCCTCATGTTCGGGCAAGAGCCAAACCTGCCAGTGGATTTTCTGTTGGGCCATCTACCGGAGCCCACTGCAGCAAGACCGTGTGACTGGGTGATGGAGCACAGGAGGCGGCTCGAGGTGGCTATGGACACTTTGATGGGACGGTTGGAGTCTGCAGCCCAGAAGAGAAAGCAGAGACATGACGAAAAGGTCAGTTGTGGACTGCTGGAAGTCGGGCAACAAGTGTACCTGTGGGAGTTTGGCTCAGGACGCCAAAAAATCCAGGATACATGGGGTTAAGAGGTCCATAAAGTCGTGCGAGCCCCGAGTCCCAATGGTGTTGTGTACTCCATCGCCCCAGTTGATACACTCCATCCTGTGAGGAAAGTGCACCGCACAAACATTAAACCTGCCTTGCCACCTCCCCATACTACGGTGGCCGACAGGTGCAAACGCGCTGCAAACACAGAAAACACATGCAAGAAAGAAATGCTGCAAGAAAAAAATGCTGCAAGAGAAAAAACTAGGGATGTGCGATACCACTTTTTTTCAGACCGAGTACGAGTACTTCATCTTCAGTACTCACCGATACCGATACTTGCATACCGATACTTTATATACATAAAATTTAAAATAATGCAATGACAGATTATTTTTGAAAATGAAATTTCTAATAAAAAGGCAGCCCAGCCACTATGTTTAAGTCCAAAAATAATAGTCTGAAAAATAAAACAAAGAACTCTGAGTTTACACTTATTTAAATGAAATTAAGTGCAAGATCAAACAATTTCTCTGAATTTAAATTTTTTTTTTTAAATGAACTGAATTACAAGACGTAAACAACCAACTCTCAGTTATACACTTTTTAAAATGAACTTATTTTAACGGTTTTTAAATGAAATTAAGTGCAAGATAAAACAGTTTTCTCTGAGTTTTACACTTTACATAAACTAAGGTTTTTAAATGTACTAATTTTAATAATTTTTTTTATAAACTGAAGTCAAAGATAGAACAACCCCTGAGTTTAAAGAGTTGCTCGTGTTATTTGTGCTGCTCTCGGATCTCTGCTCTTCAGTTTCTCGGTCTTCTGCAGAGTTTGCCGTCGAGTTGCTGCCGGAGTTTTCTTTTTTTCCAGCACAACAGCGTCAGACTCTCGTCCACAAGCTTCGCCCTGAGGTGTTTAAACAAATTACTAGTGGTAAATGAACAACATCGCGCACCTCCTTTAGCAATTTTAGCATTGCAGAGTTTGCATTCTGCAAAGCTCGCCTCGTTTTCACTTATATAAAAGAATTTCCACACCGGCGAAGTTTTGGTGAGACGAGCAGCCGTTCTGGATTCATCCTGTTGTCTCTGCTCTGGATGAGACTCATGGAGAAGTCAGCCCGCTGCAGTGTAGCCCTGCGCCTGTCAGCGACTCCCAGAGAGGAGCTTCTTCCTCTTTCATGTTTGTCGGCAGCTTGCATCCCATTTGGTTGCACTACCGCCAACTGCTGGTGAGGAGGGCTTACTACGTGTGGGATTTTCTTGCCGTGAGGATCGGCTGCTGGCATCGGTAGCCTTCACGAGTACCCGATACTTTGAAATAAGGCCAGTATCGGCCCGATACTGATACCTGGTATCGGTACTCGCACATCCCTAGAAAAAACCGCTGCAAACACAGAAAACACCTGCAAGAGAAAAATGCTGCAATCACAGAAAACACATGCAAGAAAAAAAACACTTGCAAGAAAAAAAAAACGCTGCAAGAGAAAAAACCACTGCAAACACAGAAAACACTTGCAAGAGAAAAATGCTGCAAATTCAATCCACAACGGAAGTGCGCCAGGCCGCTCCAAGAAGAAGAAGAAGAAGAAGAAGAAAAAAGTACGGAAGCCCTACAAGGACATGGTCAAATACTTTTTTTTTATTTCCTCCGCTTTGCCGTGATAACGAGTTAATTTCAGTGGATTATCGAGAAGTAGACTTATTTTTCCGCATTGTCTCGACAAAACGACAATATGGTGAACCGGAAATCCCAGTCTTTCACCAGAGAGCGACGCTCTGCTGCCACGGACCACAGACAGAGGTGAGTTCAGCCTGTTTATGAGTTTTTTGTGCTGTTACTCATTTCTGAATAACTTATATGATGCACGCAAATCAAACAACTGTCCAGTGGACATCTGTCCAGCATTTGCACGGTGGAACTGCGATATTTAGCCTCCTAATGCAGGAACCTGTGTGTTTTCTAGTGTCTGACCCAGACTGTGTATGTGTTCTGGAGCAGCTCAAAGAACTGCAACAACCTCATCAAATTCACCAGGTCAGCTTTTCCTTGCTGCTTCATGCAGACAGACATGTGACTTGTAAGAAAAATAGTCGAGCAGTGAGTTAAAAGCGGATGGTGACAAAATCAAAGACAGCAAGCAGACTGAAACCTGTTGCAGGAGTTCTAATCAGTGTAAAACTTAAGTGGGGATGTGGTTGATAAGGGTCTCATTCAGTTCTGCTTTGTTTCATTTTTCCCCCCAATACTTTTATTGATTTTCAAATTTTATTGTGAAAGATAAACAAAAGATAGCATAAGAACACAGCTCAAAACACAAACACACCCATTCACACCTGGTAGACCTGCACCAAATGACTCATATATGCACATACATGTATACACACACACACACACACAAAACCAAGTGGCATGCACAGAACACTGATAATGGCAAGAAAGAAAATAGTAGTAGTTTGAATGTCATGTCCAGTTCTGCTGTAACATCTCCTTTCATTAACTCACTCACATGCTCACTAACTCACTTTCATTTACTCACATATTCACTTTTACTGACCGACGCCTTGTGTCTTTATTTTACAGAAGGAGCTGGATGTCGTGATGACAATGTGGAACACCAGGATCCAGCCAGGCACTAAAAGATATGATCCCTTCCATGGAAAACCTTTCCTCTGTATCATGTACCAGAACTTTACCGAGCTCAGACAGTTTTGACAAGACAGTTTTGTCTTGCATGTGTTTTCTGTTTTCTTCCCAAACGGGGCTGACTTCAGTGGATTCTAAACATGATCAAAAAAAGATGCTGGGAAGAAGATTGGAAGAAGATCCGACTAAATCTGGATGAGAGACACTGATGCTGGACGCCATGGTATCAAATTTAAATATAACAATATTGATGATAATAACTGTGATAATATTAGATGTAATGCCATTAGGGATGCACCGATCCATGATTTTTCACTTCCGATCCGATCCCGATACCTGAATTTGAATATCTGCCAGTACTGATATCATTCCGATACCAGAGCTCTGGTTGCTTTAACATCATTATCGTTTTGTTGATTATATATAGATAGATCAATAGAGATAGATAGATCTTTATTTGTCATTGTCACAGGTACAACAAAATTAAAAGTGCTCTCCAGTCAGTGCATTGTTCATAAAAAGCTAAAAAATCCTAAGAAGTTACTTTTTTAAAAAAGGAAAACTTAGACATAATCAAAAGAATAAACATTTGGATGCATTTACACAGACATCAGCGCAGGACTTCATACACACACAGTCATTAGGAAAATAAGGCAGTCACTTCCTCGTTTTGTCGAGGATGGTTATTGCTGTTGGGTAGAAGCTGTTTGAGTCTGTTTGTCCTTGTATTCATTTGTCGGGAACGTTTCCCAGAAGGCAGCATTTCAAACAGTGAGTGACCCGGGCGTGAAGTGTCTTTTGTGATATTTAGAGCTTTCTTCTGGGAACAGGAGCTCTGCAGGTTTTCCAGTGTGGGGAGAGGGCAGCCAATGACCTTCTGTGTGGTGTTGATGACCCCCTGGAGAGCTTTCCTCTGAGTTACTGTGCAGCTGCTGTCCTAGATGCTTATGCAGGATGTTAAAATGCTCTCTAAGGCGGCCCGGTAGAAGGACACCAGCAGTCTCTGTGTGATGTTCTCCTTTCTGAGGATCCTCAGAAAACACAGTCTCTGCTGGGCCTTTTTCAGCAGCTCAGATGTGTTAATACTCCAGGCCAAGTTCTCCTCTATGTGGACTCCCAGGAAACGGAAGTCAGCTACCCTCTCCACACAGTCCCCGCTGATGGTGAGAGGAGAAATCTCTGTCTTCTTCCTCCTGAAGTCCATGATCAGCTCTTTGGTCTTGGAGGTGTTCAGGAGGAGTTGTTGTCTGAGCACCATGTCGACAGCCGCACCACCTCGTCTCTGCAGGCAGACTCGTCACCCCCCGAAATGAGTCCCACCACCGTGGTGTCGTCAGCAAACCTTTCTGTGATTGGCGGGGGTGCAGTCAAATGTGTACAGAGAGTACAGCAGGGGCCTCAGCACACAGCCCTGGGGAGAGCCAGTACTGAGGTTCAGGGCTGAGGATGTGTGATGGTCCACCCTGACTCTCTGTCTTCGACCAGAGAGGAAGCTGCTAATCCACATGCACATTGCCTGAGGAAGCCCCAGGTCCCCCAGCTTGACCACTAGTTTATGTGGGAGAATGATTAGTTCAGTTCAGTTCAGTTTATTTTTTCACACATCATAACATAACATAAAATACAGTACATGCTGCATACAGATGTAATAGTAACTTGATGTATGAAGGGGTCACGCCCTAAAAAGCTATTTAAAGCTTATGATAGGGGGCCCGGGTGCCCACACAAAGCAAATAGATATCCTTAAGATACAGAAACAAACGACAAGAACAAACACACAACAAACAATCCCAGTGTCATGGTAACAGTAGATCATATAATATGGTCATGATGTTGAATGCAAATGCAGAGCTGTGATCCACGAAGAGCATCTGCATATAGCTCCCCTGCCGCTCCAGATGGGTGAGGGTGGCATGGAAAAGTTACCACAGGGATAACTGGCTTGTGGCGGCCAAGCGTTCATAGCTACATCGCTTTTTGATCCTTCGATGTCGGCTCTTCCTATCATTGTGAAGCAGAATTCACTAAGTGTTGGATTGTTCACCCACTAATAGGGAACGTGAGCTGGCATTAGACCGTCATGAGACAGGTTAGTGTTGCCCTACTGATGATGTGTTGTTGCAGTAGTAATCCTGATTCTCTCAATGTGAGGTTTCTCGTGCACAGGGACAATGGTGGAGGACTTCAGGCAGGATGGGACAGTGGACTGCGTCAGGGATTGGTTGAAGATCCTGGTGAAGACTCCAGCCAGTTGGTCTGCACAGTCCCTCAGCATACGTCCAGGGATGCCCTCCGGTCCCGCTGCTTTCCTTGGATTAATGGACCGCAGGGTGCGTCTCACCTCATGTTCCTCGAGGCCGAGGAGTGTGTTGGTGTGGGACTGGTGTAAGTTGTAAGTTCAGCTCCTCTGCCAGTGCGAGGTCGCCTTCCGCGGCTCCTGGGTTGTTCTGGAAGTTGGTGAGGTGTTGGATGTCCTGCCACACCTGCCGACTGTTGTTGCTGTCCAGGCTGACCTCAATCCTCCTCCTGTATTCTGCCTTGGCCTCTTTGATGCCTCTCTTCAGGTTGGCTCGAGCTGTGCTGTAGAGTTCACTGTTACCAGCTCTGAAGGCGGTGTTTGTCTCCCGCAGCAGTTGCTGGACCTCCCGATTCATCCAGAGCTTCTGGTGGGGGAAGACGCGGATCTCTTTGTTCACTGTGACGGAGTCTATGCAGTTTCTGATGTAGCACAGTGCACTATCTGTAAATATACAGTCTGTGTTCTTATTCCTCATTTGCTTTCAACACATTTCTTCATGAAATATAATAGACACTTTTTATTTGTTTGGAAAATCTGTGAAATACTTTTACTTTTGTATATTTTCATCTGATACTTTTGGTTTAAAAAGTGATTAGCTCCTATTTATATGCTTCTATTTCAGTGAAGAGTTTTAGGATGTGGTTAGAGGATCTAAGAATTCGTGGGTGTCAGATGTAATGGTGGTGTGTGGCTTGAGTTTACTTGACTACTGGCAGTGTTCGACTTTGTTATAAGAGCTTTTTCACACAACAAATACTGTTGATTTCTTCTCTGTGTTGTTATTTCGCTTAGAAAATAATGAAGAGCTTTAGTGTCTTCCCGGGGAGAGTGAGAGTTTCCTTCAGGAGGGGTCCTTCTGGCATCTCTGACAGGATCCTTCAGAGCCACAGTCTGAAGTCCATCACCCTGAAGCTGTTCAGGGCGCCTCCAATCAGGTCCTTATAAAAATAAATACACAACTAAATATTGACAAATGAAAATGAACAATTGACTTTATGTTTTATGGAGTGTTTCAAGGAGACAGGCGGTGAGATCCAGCAGAGACCTGTGCCACTTTTCACATCTCAGCCAGTGTCTGCTTCCCAGGATCCCCCTTGTGCCAATCCAGTGTCGCCTCACAAAACTGAGACAGGCATTAATTTTATTCTTGAACCAATTGAAGATGCTGGTTTAGAGGATAAAGTCAGAACAAACATGTAAATTATGTGATTTTTTTACTGCATATGTAACACTGATATATGATATAATTTCCATCACAGACCTGCCAGGAGAGACACCACTGCCTGGAGCTGCAGCTCCTCGGGCCACTCGTGCAGGACCAGTTAAAGCTGGTGACCTGATTCATCTGCTGGACCACAGTCGGTGGACACAGCCTATGAAGGATGCCGCTGATGCTCTGCTGGTGAAGCACCGTGGGACAACAGACATGTTGAGGAGGGTCGATGCTGAGAATGTATCCATGGTGCAAAGTACCTGCACTGACCCCAACAGCCTTGTTTATCCCACAACATGGCAGCAAATCTCCAGATCTGTGAAACACCAGGCCAAGTTGAAAAATACCCACTCTGTCCTGAACAGCAGCTCAGAGGAGGAGGTCTCTACACAGCAGCTGTTGAACAGTCTGACCACAGGCAGCCAGACCACCAGTGTTCCTGTTTCTACACCTCCTCCACCAGTCCTCAGCCCTCCATCAGGGTCACGACACCTCCTCCACCAGTCTTCAGCCCTCCATCAGGCCCAGAGACAGTGACTCCAGCCACAGTGGAGAGAATAGTAGAGGATGTGTTCAGACAGCAGCAACAACAGCCTCCACAGCCACAGCAGGAGACCCAGGAGAAGAACAGGACCAGGACCTGCTTGGCCTGTGGGCAGCCAGAGTTCCATTAACTTGGAGACGGATCGACTATTCACTTTATTTTATCAGAGCGAGTCTGTCAAGTACTTTTATCGCTCTGCTAAGGTGCATCAGAAGTTCTCCAGTGAAGGCCTGACCAACCCCACGATGACGTTGCATGATTTTGCTGCCTCAGCTTTCTTTGAGAGGGAGCTGGAGGGAGCCGGGCAGAGAGGAGCAGAATGGAAGAGGCTGATGAGGGAGAGAGAGAAGAGAAAGGCAGAGCTGAGGACTCCCTCCGGAAGCCTCTGCAGATTCTGCCAGCTGCCACTGAAGCAGGGTCCAAACAGCCCTCACATTCACGCTGGCTGTCCTGGAGTTCCTGGGAAGGACTTCTACTGTCCCTCAAAGCTGCTCTGACTGTACAGGGACCAGGGGTCGACCAAGGAACTGACATGGATGGAGTTCCAGAGGTCTACCTTCTGTGAGGCTGAGAGGGACAGATGGCTGAATGAAAGGGCCAAGTGATATTTCATTGGTGATACTGTACATAGTATTGTTGTTACCATGAGCATTAGCATTTATTTTTTGTGTCAATATTTTCAATTTCAGTAAATATCATTAAAGAATTTATATAAATGGGATGTTTTCATTTCTGGAAGCTGCAAATGTGCATAAAATCAGTTTGTGCTTGTTTTATTTTTCTATTGTAAATATCTTTATTTACCAAATTGCTACATTGTGCATGTTTGAGTTGGCATGTTGTAAAGTGCTCAGTGTTTTATGTAGATTATATGAGATATTCTTGATTACTCTCCACTCCAGGGGCAATTCATAAGCCGAGACTTGCACAGTTATGTACACTGATTGCATTGAGATTATTTAAATCTCTTACTTATCTTATTTTTTCCTTTTAAGTAGTTCATCACTGTGTGTCTTTTATTCATGTAAATAAGTACATTTTATGGATTAACTTGAAACACATTATTTTCCAATTATTCAGCAGATACATATTAGTCTGTACTGTCTGAAAACATCCTTGATGATCAACTTTCTAAGATCAGGTAGCATCGACATTAAACATTTTCAGAAAATTGTGTCTAAATTGAGGTTATACAGAGTCTCCATTGATAACAAGCCCACATGACCATTTACTACCTCTTCATAAAGTGGTCGGCTGGTCCTTAAAAATAGCAATCAGGTATCAATAATTTCAGAACATATGACAAAGAATAGAAAACAAAAAAAACAGCTGAAACCCTTCAATCATAATTGTCTCCATCGGGGATCGAACCCACGTCTGGCTGGCACGGCTCTATGGCTCTTCGCTGCTGGCCCCCGCGAGCAGAACTGGAATCATGTCAGTGAGTGAAGAGTGTCCCTGTAGCTCCACCTAGTGGGAGAAGACAGCAAAAACAAAGCCGAAGGAATGAAAATCTGATTCAACAAATGAAATGGAGCAAGAATAAAGTCATTTTCACCTCCATCAACATAAAAAACTGTTTCCCAGTCTGCCTGTACTGAACTGTATCATGTATTTTGCACTTTTTGGGGCGTTTTATTCTTCATGGCCGAATGATTCGGTGTAAATTTCTATTTTCTACTGTATCTATTTGGATACTGATTTGCATTTGAGTGAAATACATATTGACACGGGGAGACAAAGTGTGTCTTGAATGCACAGCAGCAGTTGGCAGTGAAGCTTATTTTCACACACATTGTATTATATTTTGCACTTTTCTGTTTTTGAAATTCTGTTTCAAAATCTTACTGCTCTGTTTTTCTGTCCTAAATTTCTCTCTTTTTCCTTTTCATTCTATTTGAATTTCATTCTATTTCCATTCTATTCCTAATAGAATGAAAATAGAATGAAATTAATTAGGTGATATATTGAGTCTGTTTTTGTTCTCAGAGATGTATGTCCACTTTCCATTCCACTGTGTGTCTCTATGTACAGCAGAATTGACAAAGCAGCTCACTTTGACTTTGATCATGATAAAATGATAATCATGATGATTGTAGGAACATTACCTGATCAGCATCAGGTTCTGTTTGTTTGTTTGTTTGGTTTTTCGCTTTCTTTTTCTCTTCTCCTCATCTTTTCTTTTTCTACTTTTGTGCTGGACTGCTGACATCTTTCCATGTAAGACTTTTTCATCAGGTCAGCATCAGGTCAGTTGATAGTGTGAAAACTGCTATAATCACCCTAATTCATTGAAAAGACGGAGACCTCCAGCAGTGGGGCATCTGTCGACCAGGATCACTGATCAGTGTTCATGTCAAGTTCTCAACAAAATTCTGGTTTCCAGGATGAAGCTGAGTTTTTTTTATTCCTAAATTTAAATTAAATTTATAAATTAATTTTGCACATATAGTCAAAACAATATGACTATTTGCAAGAGAGTGAAAAAAAGCCAAAAGGCTTGTACAAATGCTGCTCCCACACAAACTCAAAGTGAAGAAAAGAAATGACCATGAAAAAGTCTTACATAGAAAGATGTCATAAAGTCCAGCACAAAAGGAGAAAAAGAAAAGATGAGGAGAAGAGAAAAAAGAAAGGGGAAAATCAAACAAACAAACAGAAGTCCTACAAAATAAACAAAGAATAAACAAAACAATCTAAAGCAATCCCCATATATCATGTATATGTCGTTGTGTTTGGATTAGGTCAGATATTGCAGAATTAAATTGTTCTTTAAGTTTCTTTTGTAGTTGAACATGGACGAAGATGCTTCGAATAGGTCCACATGTATATTCCACACTTTAGGCCCATTAAATCTGAGCGAGAACTGCTCACAGTTTGTTTTGTATAAGAGTAAGTGCAAACCAGGAGCCTGTCTTGTGGCATCATTATGGAATTGGTTATTAAAGGAGAAGTAGAGCTTGATGTGAGTCGGCCAGTCAGAATCATAGAGAGCTCTGTACACAAATATACATGTGAAAAAAGGGTTAATGTCAAAAATACTTAACAAGTTAAATTTAATAAACAAAGGTGCACTTGTAGCATCAGATTTAGAATAAGTGGCAATTCTCAAGAATCGCTTCTGTAAAATGTAAATTTTGTTAAGGGAGGTGGTGAAGGTATTTCCCCACACAACATTAGAATACAGTATGTCAAGTAAGGATAGATCAGACTGTAAAGAGTAGATAAACACCTCGTATGAATCAAATGTCTTATTTTACTTACTGTATAATCCCAATAGACTTTCATATCTTTTTGCATACATGTTCAATATGTTCTTTCCAATTTAATTCATCATCAATCCTCACACCAAGAAAACTGGTTGAGTTCACTCTCGTCAGCTCTTCATGACTAATGCAGATTTTTATTGAGTCATTGTTGAACTTATTCACCCAGATCAAGTACCGTAGGTTTCAATAAACACGTAAAATCATCTGATAATCTTCACAGGCTGCTTCAGCTTATGAGGCAAACTCTTGTCTTTTGAATAAAAAGGAAGAAGTTCACCCTTTTGGGAGTGCTTACAACTACACATATATTTTAGCAAGTCTTGAGGAGATGGAGCCTGCTCAAAACTGAGATTCTCCAACAGGATTGCCATTTTAAAAAGAAAAAAGCTTCAAAAGTGAACACAGTCACCGAATTATGAAGGCCATAAGAGCTGCTGGGAGAGAGAAACAGGGGAGAAGATATGAATATGTAAAAATATGAAGCCCTTCTCCCGAGATAACTTCAAATGTTTGAGTTACACCCTTACTGTACTGATGCTATATTTTTCAAGGTGTCAGGTGTGTGTTTGTTATGAAGTGATGCATGACTGAATATTGAAAATATATTCTTTACAGTATATTTTTAGTATGTACATATCCATAAAGTTCATATGGACACTTGTATGATGAATGTACAAACAGACCTCATGATTTGACGCTCTGTTGCTGCTGCACTTCCATTGTGTTTTGTTCCATTCAGAGAACACTGTGCCATCCTATTGGTTCTGTTTGGATGTATGTGTGCTTGCATTTTTTCATGACAAACCTAATAAAAAAAAGGAGTTAATGCCTCAGTCTATTCAGTCAGTCAATATTTATAAAGTTGTAAAAAAAAAAAATTCAACTCCAACTATTCCAGGAGCGGCCAACAACCTGCAGTTCTGCCGGAGTCCAGTAGGTGTCAGTATGAAGTGGCAGCTGTTTGTGATCCTCCAAGAAGCAATAAAGGGAGAGAAGAAGAAGCGTTCCCACATTTCAAACATGACAGCAGCGTTTGCTGCTACACGAAGGAAACATGTCTTCTTCTTCAGCGACAATGACTCCAGTCCAGGATTTGAGACGTTTTATTGAGGAGCGACTGAGAGCTGCTGTTGGAGAAATCTTTACCGTGTTTGGAGAAATGGTCTGTCAGTGTGAGGCAGAGATTGGGCGTCAAAGCAGACTGTTGGAAATCAGCAAGAACCCTCAAATGAAGGTGTCAATAACAGGTATGGAAACGTGTGAATGAACACATGAATCTATCTGACTGCTGGAGGATCACTACATTTCTTTAACAGGAGTGATTTTAAAGCAGTTGTTGCTGTTTACAAAAGGAAGAAGTCTGAGCTAACATGCTAACCTGTGCATGATGTGTGCAGCTTCAATGGTGGTGCAAAGCAGATTACTGTATAATCCTTCAGAATAATGACGTGTTGAAGTGTTGCTGGAAAAAAATCTGAAGCTTGCTCACTCGTACTGTGGGAGCGGGGGTGGGGGGGGGGGGGGGGGGGGGGGGGGGGGGGGGGGGGATGGAAATTGTTAAGAATTTAGTGATTCCAATTCCATTATCAATAGTGCTTATCGGTACGATTCCTTATCAATTCTCATTGAATGAGAAATGAAATAATACAAATGGGGTGTTTGCATTAACTCTTTAATATCTTCATCCTGAACAGAAGAAAAAAATATCCATGTCATGAAAACTTTGCAAGCTGCAAGTAGCCCCAGTTTCATCTTTTGGTGTGAAATACAGCCAAACTCTGGAGCTTCTTCCTGACGCCAGGTTGGAAAGCTCAAAACCAAACTACACCGGCCTCACACTGGATGTCCTTGCGTGTCTGGTCCAGCTCTGCAGCACTGTCACTCACACAGCCTCAGTGTGTCTGCTGTCAGCTGATGGAGGTTGCCAGACCTGCCACAAAGATAACGTTAAAACCATTTTATCACTGGTCACCAGTTGACAAGGAAACCGGTTAATTCAAAACAGCACATTTACTGCTTTATCGCTGTAAAACATTCACATCCATCACATCATGACTTTGTCTTGTTTCCCTCCAGAGCGTCCCCAGCGCCACAGTGGTGACCAGAAGACGACTTCCAGTGTGGAGCAGGAGGAACATGAAACTCCACACATTAAAGAGGAGGAGGATCCTGTGGAGGTGACTGCGACTGATGGTGGTGGTGACGGTGACAGATCCCACCACTCTGAGAGAGACTTGACCACCCGGCAGCTAACTGCTGCTGCAGTGCAAATCTTCAGCGAGCTTGAACACACCATGGCCCGATATGAAGAGGAAATCGATCGTTGGCGCAGACTACCGGAAATCATCTGGAACCCTCAAATCAAGTTACACACAACAGGTACGGAGAAGTCTGAATGAACACATGAATTGACTGCTTGAGGATCTCCGTCATTATGGCTAAACGTTTGGTTTTTCCTCCGCAGACATAAACAGAATTTGTGTCTGTTGTGTTTTCAATATTTTAATCAGCTTTATTCAGCAGACTAGTAACTCCAAACACAGTCCCTCTTCTTGTCCACTTTCTACTTCAAGTCAACCACACCCTCTGGAGTGGAAGTGTAATCCCTGCAACAGCACAGCGTTACCCCGTGTTTCCACTGGACGCGACACAAATTTTGATGAGATTACATACAAAGTCCATGTAATGGTAAATGGACTCCACTTGTATAGTGCTTTTTACCCTGCATGACAGAGCCCAAAGCGCTTCACACTGCAATATCACATTAACCCGTTCACACCACACTGGGTGGTGGTAAGCTACTATTGTAACCACAGCTGCCCTGGGGCAGACTGACGGAAGCGAAGCTGCCAATCTGCGCCATCGGCCCCTCCAATCACCGCCAACCATTCACTCTCGCACTACTGTCACACTTTGGCAAGGTGGGTGAAGTGTCTTGCCCAAGGACACAACGACAGTTTTACGCCTGCGGGAGCAGGGATCGAATCGCCAACCTTCCGGTTATGAGACGACCCGCTCTACCAACTGAACTACTGTCGCCCCATACTGAGCTGCTGTCGCCCCATAATGTAATGACGTGATTGCCGCTCAATCTTGAGCGGTGGGCGACGGGCGGGAACAGATGGCGCGGCGGGTGGCCAGCGCGAGCGTTTCCAGCGAAAAATTGGCGCACCCATCGACTTGCACTGCCACTCGCCACCGCTCGATGATCACCGCCCGCCGCTTCATCACTAGACGCTTATCGCTCGACTTGAAATAATTGAATTTTTAAAGGGAATTCGCGCCAGGACAGCCTATCAGCCTGGAGGTCTTCACGGACGTGCTGACGTAGGGCATGCAGGGCTCCGACCATGCAAAGCAGTTGGCGTGACGCCAAGGCGTGCGTGATCTCATTTGTTGAGCGCTTCAGGTGGAAACCGGGCGTCAGCCTGAAGTAGCGCTGGAACCGGCCTTTGTCCAGGCGCAGCTCCTGCAGAAGACGGTGGAACTCAACAAGCTCATACCGCCTCCGCAGGATAGCATGTATCCAGAAGCCAGAGCTGACTTCCCCATGCCAAATACAGAGCAGCGATGGTGGCAGTCGGAGCCACCTCAATCTCCATCTTTATTTGTAAAAGCACTTTTCATATTCATAAAAACAACACAAAGTACTGAACAGCAAAAACAAAAAAGAACAAAAACCGCACCATTGATCAGCATGTGCGCGCACACGAACACACACACACACACACACACACACACACACATGTTTGTACTTATATCGTTGTGAGGACACTCATTGACATAATGCATTTCCTGGCCCCTTACCCTAACCCTAACCATCAAAAATAAATGCCTAACCCTAACCTATGCCCTAAACCTAAGCTAAACCAAATTGTAACCCTAAATCAAAAACCAAGTCTTAACCCTCAAAAAGGTCAAAAAAGGCCTGTCGAAAAGTGAGAACCGGCAAAAATGTCCTCACTTTGCAAAAATGTCCTCACTTTGTTGGTGAAAAACGAATTTTGGTACTTACTTTTGGGTATGTACAAGAACACACACACACACACACACACACACACACACACACTCCCATGTTCGACAGTGAAATGATTGGCGAGCTTGGAGTGACGTGATGACGCAGTAAGGGTTTTTTGCATATTTGTACCAGCAATGACACTCGCGCATCTGGCGTGGCGCGATTTCATTTGTCCTGCGAATGCTGTCGCATTCATCGCATCCGGTGGAAACACGGCCTTAGACGTTAGGAAACACAGCATTTTCTTTTTCCCCCAAGGAAATATTCCTTCTCAACTCAAACTGAAATAGCTGCCAGAAGTGTAAAAATGTACGTTCACTGCTCATCCAAGGTGCTCATCAAGCAATAACGATTAAAGGCTGTCAACTTGACACCTGTCCGCCTCCTCTTTTGACGACTTCCACAGTCCGCTATTTTTAAAACGTTAATGAAAGTTTTCAGTGTCACCACTTGAATCCCAGTTTATTTTATTATTTATTTTTTATCTGGAACTGTGAAAGTAATCTTTTATCTTGTACTTGTTTTGTCCCTGTAGAGTTCCCACAGCACCATGATGGAAGGGAGGAGCAGCGCTATGAACAGGACACAAAATTTTGTCAAGAACAGGGAAAACAAGAAACTCCACAGATCCATGAAGAAGAAGAACCAGAACCTACGCAGATCAAAGAGGAAGAAGAAGAAGAACCAGGACCTCCGCAGATCAAAGAGGAAGAAGAAGAAGAACCAGGACCTCCGCAGATCAAAGAGGAAGAAGAAGAACCAGGACCTCCGCAGATCAAAGAGGAAGAAGAAGAACCAGGACCTTCACAGATCCAAGAGGAAGAAAAACAAGAATCAGGACTTCAACAGTTTTCAGACGACCTAGAGAAACCACAATCTCCACAGGAAACATGTGGTGCAATTGTCTGTAAAAAAAACAAATTATTTCGGAAGGTACGAAGGGTCAGTGGTAAGAAGAAACTCATGAGAACTGAGACAGGTGAGAAGCCACATCTTTGTGAAAAGTGTGGGAAATGTTTCAGTCATCAGAGCAATTTCTTGGTCCATATGAGAATTCACACAGGTGAGATACCACATACTTGTGACACATGTGGGAAAAGTTTCAGTAAAATGAGTAATTTGTTGGTCCACAAGAGAATTCACACTGGTGAGAAGCCACATACTTGTGACACATGTGGGAAAAGTTTCAGTGATCTGAGTAATTTCTTGGTCCACAAGAGAATTCACACTGGTGAGAAGCCACATACTTGTGAAACATGTGAGAAAAGTTTCAGTAGACGGAGTCATTTGTTGGCCCACATGAGAACTCACACAGGTGAGAAGCCACATACTTGTGACACATGTGGGAAAAGTTTCAGTGATCTGAGTAATTTGTTGGTCCACAAGAGAATTCACACTGGTGAGAAGCCACATGCTTGTGACACATGTGGGAGAAGTTTCATTAAACTGAGTAATTTGTTGGTCCACAAAAGAATTCACACTGGTGAGAAGCCACATACTTGTGGAACATGTGGGAAAAGTTTCAGTACAAGTGGTAGTTTGTCTGTCCACAGGAGAAGTCACACAGGTGAGAAGCCGCATTCTTGTGACACATGTGGGAAAAGTTTCAGTACACGGGGTAATTTGTTGGTCCACAAGAGAATTCACACAGCTGAGAAGCTGCGTTCTTGTGAAACATGAGGGAGCAGATTCGCTCATTGTAAATCATTTCTGCGCCACCTGGAAAGCCACACCAAGATGAGTTCATGAAAGATTCTATTGGAGATATCACTGGAAGTCTAGCTTAATCCCGAAATGATAAGATAACCACTTGAAAGAAAACATTGCTAATTTAGAAACTGTTCAGACTGTTCTTTGTTTTGTTTTTTTTCTTTATGAATTTTTTGTTTGTGAAATTTCAAGGAATGGAATTAAAATTTTTACACGAATCCAATGAGTTTTGGTATTCCTGCATCAGCATCCCAGCATGTGAATCTTGCTGTCATGTGTTCAGTGTGGGGAAAACAATTTTAAAACTCGTGTCTGGAGTTTCCGTTTGTTTCCAATGTATGTATCATTTTCTAACAGAGCTTAAAGCTCGGGTCGACGATCTTGGAAAACTAGCATGTAGCACGAATGTAGCATCTCACAAAGGCTCCGCCCAGCTCCCACCCCATTGGAGGAGCTCCCGTTGGAAGCGAACGCACTGGATGTGGAAGTGCCGCACGCGCACGGAGGCGCCATGCGCACGGAGTTTCTGATCGCCTCCAATCTTATCAACCTTTCTGACTGCCCGCACACAATGCGCATAATAGCGCAGCGCGCCCGCTCCGTTCTATTTTTCACGCGAGCCGCGAGCGCCAAGAGTGACTTGGCAACGTGCGCGCGCACTGAACCAGAGTGAGTGAACGCCATTGAAATGTGCGGGCAGAAGGCTGGTAGAACGGCGAAGGGATTTGACTGGTTTATTCAAAGCGGTCCGCGCCTTTCGATTGGGCCTTTCGACTCCTGTGGCCGCAACAGTGGTCAGATTTTTTCTGCACCTTTTTCCGTCCACATAATGAATTGACTTCTCCCAGGCGGCAAGGAGCATTTCACTCAGTATGACTAAAAGTGCTTTTGGACAAAATCGTTTACCCTAACTTTAAATGTATTCTGGTTCGATACTATAATATAATATTAGCATAAAGCAATATAAAATTTATTTATGAGCTCCGCCTTCGTCTCATAGACCCCCATGTTATCCAAAAAACCACCGGTCAGCTTCTGCCAATAGATTTTGAGCTTCTGCTTTGCCATGATGTCAATCAATGTGTGCGCGCAGCCAGAGAGCATGTGCACTCGCCCAGGCAGAGGTGAGTTAGCTATGCAGCAGCCAACCCGCTCACCTCGGATATATCCATTGTCTGCTGAACATCCACCGTAAACAGCTAAACATGTAGGATGCTGCAGACTCGGTGGCACTCATTTTCAGCCCACGGGTAATGCGCGTGCAGATGTGGCAGTGTGGGGATTCTCTCTCCTCTCTCTCTCTCCCTCTTGCTCTCTCTCTCTCCTCACCTGCCTGTGGTGCATACAGGTGTAGCTGATTTAGTAATCAGCTGGGGAGTGCTACTTAAGCTGCAGTCTCTCCCCTGTCTCACTCTCTGCGTCACATCCGTGCGTTCTGGTGTGTCTCTTGCACGGCAGAAGTGATCAGCCTTACCTGGGTTTGCTGATCGGTGTGTCTCTGTGTGGTGCGAGTCTGTTCTCCACACTGACTGTGGTAGTGTGCAGCTCCGCCGTTGTGCCCTCAGCCTCTCTCCTCATGCGTGTGTGGGTGTGTGTGTCTGCAGCCTGGGACAGGTGCAGGTGATTTAAATCCACGCGCTGCTGACATCGTGGCCAGACATCGGACCGCTGCTGCTTTGTTTCCACAGGGTTTTTACGGCTCAGGCTGGTTGTCCTCTCGCTGGACTTTCCAACGTTACTGCCCGGATCCGCTGGACTCCACCATCCTGTCCGGCCTGGCCGTCCGGATCTGCAAACACGTGAACTATTGGTCTGCTCTGCTTGTCAGCGTTCACTGTTTCCCCCCTGGCGTCAGACCTTGTATCATTAATTGGCGTATCTGGCGCACCTTACCACTTAAAGTACCATCGTATCTGAATGAATGACTGTGAGCGTGATGTTTTTTCATTCATTTTGCTTATTTTTGGTTTTGTTTATTGTTTGTGTTTATTGGTTTAGATCAATCCTGGTTTACCCATTATTTTGAAATATTTGTTTTGTTTTTGGATTGATCTGTTTCTTTTCTCCCTTTGCAGCTGCTGAGGCCGGTGGTGGTGCGGTGATTCGGGTGGTGGTGTCCCCCTCCGTTGATGTGCTGTGTCCTGGGTCTTGGCCCCCCCTTCACGAGTGTGTGTCACATTTACCCTGGTGTTTTTGTTTTTTATTTCTGAGGGGACTCCACTTCCCCTTCTCCGGCGCTGTCCACTGCTCAGCAACTGCTCAGTTTTCTTCTTTTCTGGTTTCTTTGTTTATCTTTATTCAGTTAGCCTTTGGTGTGCATGGTTCTTTTAAAACAATGTTTTAATTGTTATTTAAAATAAAGTGTTATAAATATAGATCCCACGTCTCGTGCCTGAGTACGACGAACCCGTGTGCCCTTGGGGCGTAAAAATAATTCCCTGGATGCAATTCCCAGGGTGGCGTTGTCGGTCCATTAATTGAAGTGTCTCCCCCGCTCCCGCGCTCGCCACACTTGGCGTTGCCGGCAGGATGTACTCATAAACGGCTGAGACGTGGGTTCCTCAAGTTTTACTTTTATCTCTCTTTGTGTATTAATCTGTTTTTGTTTTTTGTGCAGATCGGATAAGTTGGAGACAACGCAGCAGTCGTCCTTGGTGGGTCCCCAGGACACTCCTGGTTGGGTGATCCCTGTGTTGCCATTACACCCCTGTAGCAACCTGTAGTGTGAGTTTACTGTAGCCATGGAGGAAGAGATACAGCAACTTAGAGAAGTGATAAATCAGTTGAGGGCTGATAATGAGTGGTTGCGACAGGGACAGGCTGGTCCTAGTGCCGCGCCATCTACCTCCTCAGCACCATTTATAGCTCCTACTCCGAATGTGCCCATAGCAGAGAGGTTAATTTTCCTCCCAAGAGAGAGAAAGTGTCCGGTGTTTAGGGGGAGAACAGGAATAGGATTGAGGAGGTGCAGGCTTGTATGAGGGCTCGGCGGCTGTCTCAGCTGGACCAGGCGCTCTTCCTGTTTGACCATTTGGAGGGTGAAGCCAGAGAGGACATTAAGTATCGCTCGAGTGTGGAGAGAGAGGACCCTGATTGTATCCTTGCTATTCTACAGGAGCTGTATGGATGTTCAGACTCGTACGTTGCATTGCAGGAGGCGTTCTTCTCCAGAAGGCAGGAAGAAGGAGAAACTCTTCAGGAGTTCTCCCTCGCACTGAAGGGCCTCATGGAGAAGGTTAAACAGAGAGCACCCACTGCTGTACCAAATGCTGAAACCCTTTTGAGGGATCAATTTGTGGAGCATGTGTCGAACAGCTCCTTGCGGCGCGAATTAAAGCAGATGGTACGGAGACAGCCTGAGTCTACTTTGCTGGATGTCAGGACAGAGGCGATCTGGTGGGAGCTTGAGGCCTCGCCTGGCAGTGCGCGGGGCTGCAGTTACTCAGTCCCCTCGGTGCTGGGTGTCCAGTATGGGGTTCGAGGTGGCCTTCAGGCATCACCTCCCCCATGCTCACTGGCTGACATGAGTGAAATGAAAGAGATGCTGAAGCGACAGCAAGATCAGCTTAATCAGCTCACTGAAAGCATTGCCCGGTTGCAGAGCACTCAGCGGAGTCGTTCCCCTCGTTCTGCCCCTATAATATGCAGGCGCTGTAATCAGCCTGGTCAAATTGCACGGAATTGTGATGGAGTGCGTGTTTCTTCTCGTCCCCAGGTTCCCTCTCAGTCCCTGTCTCGGAATGTTTCGGTGCCGGAAAACTAGCACCCTCCAAATGGCAGAGCCACAGTTTGGGTGAGGTCATGACTGGCTCATCAGAGGTGTCGACCAGCTTAGAGGCTTCTAAGCTGATATCTTCATGTCCTTATTTAGATGTGGACATGGGTGGTATTAAGGTCCCCTGTTTGTTGGATACTGGTTCCATGGTATCAACAATTTCCGAGAGCTTTTTCTGCCGGTATTTTGAACCTTTGGGTCAGGAAGAGCTCCAATCGTGTCACTGGTTGGAGCTTAAGGCCGCCAATGGTCTGACCATCCCCTACATTGGCTACCTGGAGCTGGAGGTGCAGCTTTGTGGCAAGGTGATGCCCCATTGTGAGGTGCTGGTTGTCAGAGACCCCCCTGGTGGTGTGCCAGCAAAAGCACCTGGCATCTTGTGGATGAATGTCTTTCGGAAGTGTTATCAGGAGATTTTTGTGCAGCATGGAAAAGCTTTGTTTTCGCAGCATTGTGTTTTGGAGGCCTCCAAGCCTGTTGTGCAGGCGCTGCAACAGTGCCAGAAGGCTAGTGACCAGGCCCCCTGAGTTGGTCCAGGAAAGGTGAAGGTTCGTGGTAAAAAGGCGTGGCGGATTCCTGGTGGTGTATTGACAGTGGTGACCGCCACATGTTCGGAGCAATACTCAGATTCCACCGTCCTTTTCGAGCCCCTGGATTCTGGTCTACCTGCAGGGCTGCTGGCCTCCCCTGCCCTCGTGAAGGTAGTGAGAGGCACTGCCTATATACCGATTGTCAATGTGGGTTCCACTGACGTGTGGTTGTATCCCCGTACAACTGTTGGAGCATTGGAGTTTGTGCATGTGGTCAGTCTCCCTGCTGGAGTTAATGGGGTGCCATCGGGTTTGACTACGATGTCTTCCCAGACCGTGTCTCCCAGTGTACAACAGTAGGTCGAGGACTTGGATCTGTCATCTTTGTCTGTTGAGGAACAGGGTCAGGTGAGGGCCTTGCTTAGGCAGTACACTCGCGTCTTTTCTGCTCATGATGGAGACTTGGGTTGTACCAACCTAATCTCCCATGACATCCCCCTGGTTGATGAGGTCCCTGTTAAGCAACGCTACAGGCGCATTCCACCCTCTGAGTATGAGGTAGTGAAACAACACATCAACCAGTTGCTTTCGTCCCAAGTCATCAGGGAGAGTAGTAGCCCTTACGCATCTCCCATCGTGTTGGTAAAAAAGAAAGATGGGACTATACGCATGTGCGTTGACTACAGACAGCTCAACAGCAAGACCCGGAAAGACGCCTTCCCTCTGCCACGCATAGAGGAGTCGCTTGATGCACTGTCTGGTGCTCGTTGGTTTTCAACCCTGGACTTGGCCAGTGGTTACAACCAGGTGCCTGTTACTGAGGCTGATCGGTCCAAAACTGCGTTGTGAACACCGTTTGGTTTATTTGAGTGAAACAGGATGCCCTTTGCACTGTGCAATGCCCCGAGCACCTTCCAGAGGTTGATGCAGCACATTTTTGGTGATCAGCAGTGTCAGTCATTATTGTTGTACCTCGATGACATTGTGGTGTACTCATCCTCAGTGGAACAACATCTGGAGTGGCTGAAGGTGGTGCTAGGACGACTGCAACAGGAGGGCCTTAAAGCCAAGCTCAGTAAATGTTCTTTCTTTCAGAAGGAAGTGCGTTACTTGGGCCATGTGATTTCTGGCGACGGTGTCTCTACAGATCCGAGTAAAGTTGAGGTGGTTGCCAAATGGCTGATTCCCACCACTGTCTCGGACTTGCGGTCCTTCCTCGGGTTTGCCAGCTATTATCGACGGTTTGTGGAGGGCTTCGCCAAGTTGGCGGCCCCTCTGCACAAGGTGGTAGCTGAAAACAGCAGCACAGGGACTGGCAGAAAATCTGAACATGGACTTATTCGTTGTTGGACTGAGGAGTGTCAACAGTGTTTTGAAGCATTGAAAACTCGGCTTACCACTTCACCAGTGTTGGCCTATGCAGATTTTTCCCTCCCGTTCATTCTCGAGGTTGATGCAAGCTATGGTGGCTTAGGAGCAGTCCTCTCGCAGGAGCAGGCTGGGAAGGTGAGGCCTATAGCTTATGCTAGCCGAGGGTTACGGCCTACTGAAAGGAACATGTCCAACTATAGCTCCATGAAGCTTGAGTTCCTGGCCCTTAAATGGGCCATGACTGAGAAATTCAGAGAGTATCTGTTGGGTAACAAATGTATTGTCTACACTGACAATAACCCCCTTAGTCACCTGTCCTCTGCTAAGTTGGCGGCCACTGAGCAGAGGTGGGTGGCCCAGTTGGCCTCATTTGATTTTGAGATAAAGTATCGATCAGGCAGGAATAACCAGAATGCAGATGCTCTCTTTCGACAGCACCCCCCTGGCTCACAGGATGTAGAGGATATGCTCACCGGCACTATGGTGCCAGCGCCCTTGAAACAAGCCCTGGGGATGAGTAAGGTGATGCCTACGCAGGCAGCCATTGCAGCCTTGCCACAGCAGACTCCCTCTGAGCTTTGTGCCCTTCAACAGGCTGACCCCGTTATTCAGGAGCTCCTCCAGTTCTGGAGTCAAAAGCAGCGTCCTACCCGGGAGGAGCGCGACAAGCTGTCTGGTCCTGTATTGGCTTTACTGCGACAGTGGGATCGCCTGATTGAGAAGGATGGGGTTCTGTACCAGCAGGTATTCCACCCAGATGGAGCTGAAGCTGTGCTTCAGCTGTTATTGCCTCAGGTGTTGTGTGGGGAGGTTTTGACAAAAGTCCACCAGGAGCATGGGCACCAGGGGGTGGGGCGAACATTGGCACTACTGCGTTCTTGGTGCTACTGGCCGGGCGACATCTGACGTGGCCCAATGGTGCCAGACCTGTGAGAGGTGTCAGGTCGCCAAAGATGTCAACCCCAAGGCTAAGAGCTCTATGGGGCACCTGTTGGCATCACGCCACAATGAGATTCTTGCCATTGATTACACCACTCTAGAGCCTGCCCAGAATGGTTTGGAGAATGTTTTGGTTATGACGGATGTCTTTAGTAAATACACTGTCGCTATTCCAACAAGAGATCAGCGTGCTGCCACTGTGGCGACGGTCCTGGTGTTGAAATGGTTCTACAAGTTTGGTGTACCTGCTCGGCTGCATTCTGACCAGGGTCAGAATTTTGAAAGTTCTTTAATCCAGCAGCTGTGTCACTTGTACAGTGTTTCAAAATCCCGCACAACTCCATACCATCCCGAAGGGAATGGTCAGTGTGAGCGGTTTAACCGTACGCTCCACAACCTGCTTCGCACACTGCCCGTCTCCAGGAAGAGGGATTGGAATGCCTGTCTTCCCCAGCTCCTCTATTGTTACAACACCACTTCCCATCAGTCTACTGGAGAGTCCCTCTTTTACCTGATGTTTGGCCAGGAACCGAGACTGCCAGTAGACTTCCTTTTGGGTAGGGTGGAGGATCCGGTAGGTGGTTCTGTTCACGAGTGGATAGAGGAGCACCAGGCTCGACTGCATGTGGCATTTGAAGAGGCACAGGGACGCCTATTGCATGCGGCTGATCGCCGACAGAGAGCCCATGATCAGCATTTGAGGGGTCAGCCATTGGGGGAAGGTCAGTTAGTGTTTGTGCGTGACTTCAGTGCCAGGGGCCCCCACAAAAGCACCAGACAACACGGGCACCACTCCCACCGTAACACCACCTGGATGGATGCCCCGCCCCCTTCCGTGTAGCGGCATGGATGGAAATCATGACCGAGCGGGGATGGTAAGCTGGTTTATTAAAACCCATTTAAATTTAAATCGCAACGCAATTTAAGGCACTTCAAGTTTGCAGAAACTCATTCAACATTTTTTTAAGTTTCTGAGAACTTTTAGTGATTTCCTTTCCCTGTGTTGTTGGGTTCTAGTGCTTATCTTGTAGTTTTGTTTGTGTTGACTGGCGTTGTTCGACAGTTTTGTTACTGTTGTTGCTCCCTGTGGAGCATTGAATTATTGTCTATACTTTCACATTTTATTACATTTCCATAGACAGGATGTCAGTACGAACAAGTCCATGTTGGTGACCCAGAAGGGCCAACGCAATAATGCAACAGCAAGAAGTCACAAAATGCAGAGATAGGAGCAAAGACAATATATACTGGACACCTTGTTGAGCGTTGAGAGGCGTGCCTAAAGTGCCACCATCTTACTGAGGTGGAGGAGCAGCAGCTCTGCATCTAAGGAGGTAAGAGGCTTTCTTTCATCTCAAAGTGGAATTACTGTTTTGGCCCGAATATAGGATGACTCTGATTATAAGAAGACCCCTATTTTTCAAATATCATTTTGTCAAAATAATATGTTGAAGACAACAAGGTTACTTATTGAACAATTTTTTACCATATGTGGTGACGGCGCTGCTTTCCAGCCGGAGTCATCATGACCTAACGGAAGTCCTCAGCCCCCTCCACCTCTGCATGTATCTCCTGTGTTTGTGCGGTTTTGCACGTTCACCTATGCTTTGGAATAAACATGTTTTCTGCTGCGGTCCGGGAAGCAGGGTCAGGGTGACATGTTCGCATATCGTTATCTATCAGGAATGTGGGGGGAACTCTTTCGTCCTGCAAGATGTTGATGTACAATGGATGGGAGTAGGGACAGGTAGAGAAAGAGGAATGCGAAAACTCTTTTGCCTGGTCATCCTCCCTGGTTCATGAGAGATCTGGCCAATCTCGGAATGACACCACGGGAGGGGTCTGACGGGATAAAAGACGGCTCGCGCTCGTAGTCTAGTCGGAGTCTTCCGTGGAGGTGTACACTCGCTCGGACTGACGCAGCAAAGAGTTTCCTGCCTGATCTGTTGGCTCCCCGGATCGTGCGTCGCGGTAAGAAACTATGACAATGTGTTGTTATGCTGCGTATTGCTGTGTGATTGTGATACGCTGTGTTGCGGGGAATAAACTGACGCTTTTATTCTAGCATTTCAGTGTCTGGTGTGTTCATTGTGTGCCGACCAAGACCGATCCTGTCTAAACATTCCACAAAACACCATACAATTATTCTAAACTCAAAAACTCACGAGAGAGAAAACATTTCACGTAATTTATGATAAAAAAAAATATTGGTGCAGCATTAAATAGAAAATATATTCTCTTTCTCAAAATAAACATTTGAGTAGCCTCAAAGGTTCAATAACTGCATTAATGATGTAAATAACTTTATAACCATCAAATTCAAGTTCTGTTCAACTTCAAGAACATCAACAATTCAGTTTAATACTGTATATCTTGGCTGCTTGGCAGTTGTTTGACTCTGCTGATCACCATCAGTTTAAAGTTGGCATCAAAATTTCGCCTGTGTTGTTTGCTCATTTGTCTGGCGTTCGAGCCCCTTTGTTCCAGATGGTCATATTCCTCCGTTTTTCTTCAGATCACAGTTACGCCTTTTCCACTGAAACTAACAATCTGCAGTTAATTCCTTTCCCTCTGCCTGCAGACCCGAGTCTAATTGCCCGCAGGTGGACTGTGTGGCTGAATTTTCCCACGCTGAGGGTGTCCCATGTTGATGACATCATCAGTGTGACGGAGCAAAGCGAAAGTAAACAATGCACAAGAGCTCAGTCCCGGCGACTCGGAGTGGGCGATACTCCAGATTTGGTATTGATCCGATACGAAGTAAATACTAGGCCAGTATCTCCGATACCAATTCTTTTTACATTTTTTTTTTTTACATTTCGAATTTTTTTTTTTTACATATATAACACGTAGCAGTTTCGCTGTCTGATGCTGTAAAGTAGCCCCTAACAATTCCTGCTCCTCTTTCTCATCTTTGCCATTCATGAGCCAGATCAGCGGCAGGAGCGGGGGAGGGGCACATTGAGCCTGCGTGAGTTGAGAGAGAGAGGACTTGCTATTTTTAATTACCTTACCAGGACAATAAAACACGGGACCAAGATTTCAACCAAATAAAAGAACAATTTTTATTAACTAACACAAGAATGCCACAATAATGTAAACATTTCAATATAAAATAATTTCTTTTCCCTTTTTCACTCCAAAAAATTATGAAAACTAAAAATCCAACAATATAAAAAAATTAACTATCAGCAGGGCAACAAAAATTACCCATAGGTATTTATGAAAAATAAAGAAAGTTGTGCAAAATACTTTTGGCTTTTTGCTCTTCTGTCAAAAAAGCCCTGAGGTCCCCTCTTTGGCCTTGGATATAGTGAGTACTTCAATTTAAAAAAAAAAAAAAACTAAACAAAAAAATGCACAGAAAATAGCACAATAAATACTAAACTTTTAACACACAGGTATGCTGGGTCAAGACAACCACACAGCATCTGGGGGGGCGGGGGGGTTCCACCTCGTTTCAACAGACTGAATGAGCTTGTGCTCTGGAAACTTGTGTTGCTTTTGGATTTCTCTGAGCTTCTCCATTGCATTTGTGCTGTGATGGAGAAATGTTACGATAGCACTGCACCTCTGCTGGATGTCTAAAAGCTCAGGGACGGCCTTAATAGAGTCTTTCACAACGAGATTTATTATGTGCGCAAAACACGGGTAATGTGCCCACCCTGCTTTGCGCACTGCAGCCACCATATTGGCACCATTGTCTGTTATCACTGCCTGGATTTTCATAGTTATGTTCCATTTATCTGTAATTCTTTTTAACTCAATGCAAATATTGTCGGCAGTGTGCTTCCCAGAAAAGGCACATGTTTCAAGCACATATGCTTGCATTTCCCCGTTGTCGTCAATAACATGACATGTTACAGTTAAATAAGGTTCTGTTGCTCCAGATGTGCACATGTTAGTTGTTGGCAGCATCCAGGCATTTCTTCACTTTTGAGCAACAGTCTCTACACAGTGAGGGAATTTGCTCTCCTGTGAAAAATTTGCAACTTGGCACCTTGTATCGATGATCAAGAGTCTTTAATAAGTTCTTCAAGCCGTCCTGTTCCACCACAGACAGAGGATGTAGATCCTTTACAATCAATTCAGCAATGCCCCTTGTAATCTCCTTGGCTCTGGGTGAATCAGCTGGGTAAAATAAAGCACATGAGGGTTATCAAATTTAGCCACATTCATATTACAGGTTTAAGATAGGCTATTTATCTTTCCATGAGTATATAGTACATAGTTCCATGAACACAATCAGGATTTCTTTCAACTGACTAAATATATGAAAATAGTTTAATCACTGTTAAAATGACATATTTGATCACCAATTGCACCTTGATTGCAATATCTAATTATGCTGTAAATACCAAAATCTTAACTTCACTTCTGTGAAACAGTTACCTGGATATTCTTGAGGCTTGTGTTGAAATGCACATTCACTGTATTCACTAAATCTTCCGCACATTTCCAAACGTTTTTTTTTTTTTTTTTTTTTTTTACAGCCGATGATGTCCATAGTGACAGTGATGATAATGATGATGGTGACAAGGCTCTGACTGCTGGTGACTTTATTGTGAAGTTTGCAGGTAAAAAATCCAATTCCTATAACTATGTTGGTTTGGTGGAGAATGTTGAAGATGACAAGATCAGTGCAAAGTTTCTAAAGCAGTTATAAGTGGTCTGTTGATGGAAAGTCAATCTTCACATTTAGAGAGAATGAGGAAGGAGTCATCCCTTGAGGTGATGCGCTGAAAAAATTTCCCACACCATAAAAGCGTGCTGATAGAGCCAGAAGTGAGCCCAAGTTCATATTCCACTGCAGCATTGACAAGTGGAATTTCCAGTCGGTCGAATGTGTGAACACATTCAGATGCAGATGCAGTTAGGTGCTCATTTTGGATTTTTTATTTTGTTCTTAGCATGTGTTCATGTGGCACTCGGCCTTGTTGAAGCAAACTGGCCTTTGTTGCTGTTAAAACTTTAAATTAACATTAAACAAGAACTTTTGTATAGAATGTGTCTTGTTTTTATCCAGCATTATCATTTTTGATATCAAAATGATCTTTTTTACTTCAGTTATCAGTGGCACAATTTACCCCAGTGTATTCTGACTAATGGCACAAGTTACCCCGCACTTGGGGCAAGTTGTGCCACAAAACCACTTTTTTTTTCCAAAGCTATATTTCTCACACAGTTTAGTGTGATCCAAAGTCATTGCTCCCAGGGATGCACAACATCCTAAACTATATGAACATATTTTAGTTGCAGGCATTCCTGTTATCCCCTTGTGTAAAAGGCACTTTAAGTAAAAACTGGCACTACTTACCCCACTCTCCCCTATTGTTCAGTATATTTATTTAGTGTTGTTTTTCCTGTGCTTCGAAATAAATGTATTCATTCATTCATTCATTCATTCATCCATTCATTCATTCATAAAGTGGTCGGCTGGCCCTTACAAAGAACTATCAGGTGTCAAATCATTTCATAATAGATGACAAAGAATAGAAAACAGAAAATAGAAGACAAAAACACAGCTGAAAACCTTCTATCATAATTGTCTCCATCGGGGATCGAACCCACGTCTGGCTGGCACGGGGCTCTATTTCTCTTCGCTACTGACCCCCGCGAGCGGATCTGGAATCATGTCAGTGAGTGAAGAGTGTCCCTGTAGCTCCACCTAGTGGGAGAAGACAGCAAAAACAAAGCTGAAAGAATGAAAATCTGATTCAACAAAAGAAATGGAGCAAGAACAAAGTCATTTTCACCTCCATCATCATAAAAAAACTGTTTCCCAGGCTGCCTGTGCTGAACTGTCTCATGTCTTTTGCACTTTTTGAGGCGTTGTATTCTTCATGGCTGAATTTTTCAGTGTATATTTCTATTTTCTACTGTATCCATTTCGAGACTGTTTTGCATTTGAGTGAAATACATATTGACACAGGGGGAAACAAAGTGTGTCTTGAATGTACAGCAGCAGTTTTCAGTGAAGCTTATTTTCACACACATTGTATGATATATTGCACTTTTCTGTTTTTGAAATTCTGTTTCAAAATCTTACTGCTCTGTTTTTCTGTCCTAAATGTCTCTCTTTTTCCTTTTCATTCTATTTGAATTTCATTCTATTTTCATTCTATTACTAATAGAATGAAAATAGAATGAAATTAATTAGGCGATATATTGAGTCTGTTTTTATTCTCAGAGATGTATGTCCAGTTTCCATTCCACTGTGTGTCTGTATGTACAGCAGAAATGACAAAGCAGCTCACTTTGACTTTGATCATGATAAAATGATAAGCATGATGATTGTAGGAACATTACCTGGTCAGCATCAGGTTCTGTTTGTTTGTTTGTTTGTTTGGTTGTTCCCTTTCTTTTTTCTCTTCTCCTCATCTTTTCTTTTTCTACTTTTGTGCTGGACTTTATGACATCTTTCCATGTAAGACTTTTTCATCAGGTCAGCATCAGGTCAGTTGATAGTGTGAAAACTGCTATAATCACCCTAATTCATTGAAAAGACGGAGACCTCCAGCAGTGAGGCATCTGTCGACCCGGATCACTGATCAGTGTTCATGTCAAGTTCTCAACAAAATTCTGGTTTCCAGGATGAAGCTTAGTTTTTTTAATTCCTAAACTTTTTGAAATTTATTTTGCACATATAGTCAAAACAATATGACTATTTGCAAGGGAGTGAAAAAAAGCCAAAAGGCTTGTACAAATGCTGCTCCCACACAAACTCAAAGTGAAGAAAAGAAATGACCATGAAAAAGTCTTACATAGAAAGATGTCATAAAGTCCAGCACAGAAGGAGAAAAAGAAAAGATGAGGAGAAGAGAATAAAGAAAGGGAAAAACCAAACAAACAAACAGAAGTCCTACAAAATAAACAAATAATAAACAAAACAATCTAAAGCAATCCCCATATATCATGTATATGTCGTTGTGTTTGGATTGGCTCAGATATTGCAGAATTAAATTGTTCTTTCAGTTTCTTTTGTAGTTGAACATGGATGAAGATGCTTCAAATTGGTCCACATGTATATTCCACACTTTAGGCCCATTAAATCTGAGCGAGAACTGCTCACAATTTTTCTTGTATAAGAGTAAGTCCAAACCAGGAGCCTGTCTTGTGGTATAATTATGGAATTGGTTATTAAAGGAGAAGTAGAGCTTGATGTGAGTCAGCCAGTCAGAATCATAGAGAGCTCTGTACACAAATATACATGTGAAAAAAGTGTGAATGTCAAAAATATTTAACAAGTTAAATTTAATAAACAAAGGTGCACTTGTAGCATCAGATTTAGAATAAGTGGCAATTCTCAAGAACCGCTTCTGTAAAATGTGAATTTTGTTAAGGGAGGTGGTGAAGGTATTTCCCCACACAACATTAGAATAAAGTATGTCAAGCAATTATAGATCAGACTGTAAAGAGTAGATAAACACCTAGTATGAATCAAATGCCTTATGTTACTTACCGTATAATCCCAATAGACTTTCATATCTTTTTGCAGACATGTTCAATATGTTCTTTCCAATTTAATTCATCATCAATCCTCACACCAAGAAAACTGGTTGAGTTCACTCTCGTCAGCTCTTCATGACTAATGCAGATTTTTATTGAGTCATTGTTGAACTTATTCACCCAGATCAAGTACCGTAGGTTTCAGTAAACACGTAAAATCATCTGATAATCTTCACAGGCTGCTTCAGCTTATGAGGCAAACTCTTGTCTTTTGAGTAAAAACGAAGAAGTTCACCCTTTTGGGAGTGCTTACAACTACACATATATTTTAGCAAGTCTTGAGGAGACGGAGCCTGCTCAAAACTCAGATTCTCCAACAGGATTGCCATTTTAAAAAGAAAAAAACTTCATAAGTTAACACAGTCACCGACATATGAAGACCATAAGAGCTGCTGGGAGAGAGAAACAGGGGAGGAGATATGAATATGTAAAAATATGAAGCCCTTCTCCCGAGATAACTTCAAATGTTTGAGTTACACCCTTACTGTAGTGATGCTATATTTTTCAAGGTGTCAGGTGTTGTGTAAGGTCTGCTGTCTGTTATGAAGTGATGCATTACTGAATATTGAAAATATATTGTTTAGAGCATATATTTAGTATGTACATATCCATAAAGTTCATATGGACACTTGTATGATGAATGTACAAACAGACCTCATGATTTGATGCTCTGTTGCTGCTGCACTTCCATTGTGTTTTGTTCCATTCAGAGAACACTGTACCATCCTATTGGTTCTGTTTGGATGTATGTGTGCTTGTATTTTTTCATGAAAATCCTAATAAAAAATGAGTTAATGTCTCAGTCTATTCAGTCAGTCTTTAATATTGATAAAGTTGTAAAAAAAAAATCAACTCCAACTGTTCCAGGAGCGGCCAACAACCTGCAGTTCCGCCTGTGTCCAGTAGGTGTCAGTATGACGTGGCAGCTGTTTGTGATCCTCCAAGAAACAATAAAGGCAGAGAAGAAGAAGCGTTCCTACAGTTCAAACATGACAGCAGCGTTTGCTGCTACACCAAGGAAATATGTCTTCTTCTTCAGCGACAATGACTCCAGTCCAGGATTTGAGACGTTTTATTGAGGAGCGACTGAGAGCTGCTGTTGGAGAAATCTTTACCATGTTTGGAGAAATGGTCTGTCAGTGTGAGGCAGAGATTGGGCGTCAACGCAGACTGTTGGAAATCAGCAAGAACCCTCAACTGAAGGTGTCAATAACAGGTATGGAAACGTGTGAATGAACACATGAATCTATCTGACTGCTGGAGGTTCACTACATTTCTTTAACAGGAGTGATTTTAAAGCAGTTGTTGCTGTTTACAAACGGAAGAAGTCTGAGCTAACATGCTAACCTGTCTATGATGTGTGCAGCTTTAATGGTGGTGCAAAGCAGATTACTGTATAATTCTTCAGAATAATGATGCGTTGAAGTTTTGCTGGAAAAAAAAAAAGTCCGAACTACATCAAACAATACACTTCCAGCTAATGTTTCAGGGATCTTTTAAGCCAGGGGTTTTCAAAGTGTCGAATGTGGGGTGGGGTGGCTGTTTATTAGAAGCGTGCTCACTTTGTACTGTGGGAGTGGGGGTGGGGATGGGAATTGTTAAGAATTTAGCGATTCCAATTCCATTATCAATACTGCTTATCGGTATGATTCCTTATCAATTGTCTTATCATCTCTCATTGAGTGAGAAATGAAACAATACAAATGGGGTGTTTGCATTAACTCTTTCAAATCTTCATCCTGAGCAGAACAAAAAAAATATCCATGTCATGAAAACTTTGCAAGCTGCAAGTAGCCCCAGTTTCATCTTTTGGTGTGAAATACAGCCAAACTCTGGAGCTTCTTCCTGACGCCAGGTTGGAAAGCTCAAAACCAAACTACACCGGCTTCACACTGGATGTCCTTGCGTGTCTGGTCCAGCTCTGCAGCACTGTCACTCACACAGCCTCAGTGTGTCTGCTGTCAGCTGATGGAGGTTGCCAGATCTGCCCCAAATATAATGTTAAAACCGTCCGACAATAGAAAGCAATCCAAACCTCCATCTCTGAAGAAAATGCATGTTAAAACCATAAAAACCGGATTTGCATTTAAAAAAAAAAAAAAAAGTCACAAACACATAACCATTCCATCAACCCACCTCGGGTTCAAAAGAAGCTTGATTGTGCAGAAACCCGCCCAATCTGGCAACACAGCTGCTCAGGTCATGGAGCTTTGATTTGTGCAATTTTGGTGTGTTTGACTTTCCTACAATGAGTAAGCACAACATTGTTCATTCTTCTAATGCATATAATGATTAGATCGCGTTGTTTGTCTTATATTCTACCAGGAGAAGTACAAAAAACAATGTGAAGGCAAAAACATGACACAGATTTTATTTTGAGATCACTGATTTAGGAACACGTATCTGGCACCCGACTTGTTTCTGTTCAGATTGAAACAGCAGGGCTCCAGAGTGAGGAAAAATATGATCCTTGCTGAAAGTTTCCGGTCCGCGTCTCTGTAGCGGCGCCAGAGCAGACCGCAGCCGCCCCGTGGCTGCTGTGAGTCCATGGGCGGAGCGCATGGTACGTCATCACGCACACAGCAGAATCGATAACTGGAATCGTGAAGGAGACAGCCAAATAATTCCTTGGAATCAAGACATGAGGAACTGACTCCCATCCCTGGCAGGGGGTGTGGGAGTTGGGGTGCGGAATCTCACAGGACACACTGCGCGGCTGCTTCGGAAGCCCACACGTTTTTTTTTTTCTTCTCTGTAGCGTCGTGCCTCCTCTGAAACCCTCTGGCACCCTCCAGGGGAGGCGCGCCTCACATTTTGAAAACCGCTGTTTTCAGCGAATGACGGAACTGGTGTTTTGGCTTAACTGGTTCCCATCTTCAGCAGGGACGGATTTCTGTGTAAACTCATGCTGGTAACAGCAAATGTTAAAATAAGACTCACAAAAGACTCTAAGCTTACAAATTTACTGTAACTGTGGAAAACCGACGTTCGCTAGAAGGACTACAGGTTTCAGTCGGGTTTTCAACATCTGTTGGGCACAAGTTAACGGGGAAACGAGTTAATCCGAAACACCCGTTCACAGTCACGGTCTTTGACAGTCACGTGTCCTTGCTGACAGACACGCCCCCAGGCGCCATATTGGATATATCGCGGCTGTAAACAAACAGCAATTTAATTAGGAGCATATGGCGACTCAACCCCACTGTACTTGACATCGGCCTTTTATGTCTCCATGGATACCGTTCTCAGTGGGCGGCAAAACTCGAAGGCGGTATAAAGACGGGAAAAAGTCTGCTGCTCAGCAAAACAAGACAGGGGGACGCAAACAAGCAACAATGGAGGACGAGGAGGCTGTCGTGTGTCTTTCTCTTTGTCTGTCGCTTTTTATTGCGAGAAGGTGGAAGGAAGAGCGTCAGAAAAGGCTTCAAGCAGCAAGAGATAAGACGAATGAAAAGTACCGAAGAGTCTGGGAGGCTCTGCAGCGATATGAAGCTGAAGATGAGGCGTTCAGAGCTGTGAGGAGACGACGGCTCCGGGTGAGTTACCACTCTGTAACTGCCGTTATTTAGACAAGTTTGTGCTTTAAATTGCTGTATTTGCGTCTTTTTAAAGATCAGTTTGGGATCAGCGAAGAATCCTGCAGGCAGTACTTTTTCAGTGATGAAAAGTGGCTACAGCAATTAAAAAAGCACATTTCTGTTCTGTCCTATTGTCAGCAACGCTCAGAGGAGTTTGAAATGCCGAGATGAAATTTTAGATCCTCGGTTGAACATCCATTTAGTTCACACAACAAACCCAGAAAAAGCAAGAAGAGTTTAACAATTTGATTAATAGCCCATCTTCAGTAACTCCCATTTTTGTTGCATTTGAGGGATCCAGGTTCACAACACCTTCCCTACATCAACTACTCATGAAGCTAAAGCAGGCTGGCTCAAACAGAAAAGGGAACTGTTGATATTAAGCTCCACATTAGCCATTGGGGGACCAATAATGTCTTGCCTTGTCACATTTTAGGTGCTAAGGAGATTATCATTTCAGATTTAATGATTTTAGATCTTATTTTTGGGAGTTAGTTGTGTTATCTACAGTAGTAGTAGTAGTCATGATGTCTCATTGCAAGATTTATTGAAAAGTCCAAATTAGATTTTTATTTTCATGTGATCACATTGCATATGCTCTGTCTCTTTCAGCAGACTCTCCTATCGGGAGCGGCTCGACGACGCAGGCCTGTCGTCTGGACCCACATCCGAGCTGCGCAATGATGGGATGAAATCGTTCCCAGCTTCTCCACCGAGCAATGGATGCAGAACTTCCGCCTATCAGAGGAAACTTGCCGCTAATCCGCAATCCGCGGACGTCCCCGCAGCTGCCAGATTTTGTGACCGCGTTGCGTGCAGGTCGCACCGGTATTTGCATGCGCCAGAGCGCCACAGCAAACAAAACATGACGGTAGACAGAGTTACAGCCTGTTGGCTCCACACAGAGACACCCAGAGAGAGAAAAACTCTTGGACAGAGAGAGCAGACTGTCTGGAGGGAGGAGAAGGTCTGCTGACAGACGTGAACCAGTATCTTAATTGCTCCGGTGCCGCCCCCGCGATTCAGAAACAGAAAAAAAAGGCAAAATAAACTTTAATATTACAAGATAACGGACTGACAATGGACGTGCTTAATGCGCTTAATCTCTAAATAATCTGTAATAAAGGAGCAGATAAACAGTGTGTAGTGCCAAAGATGAGCCCAGAATGAGCCCAAAACCAACCGCAACGTTTCCGGAGATAAAAAACAATATTTAATGTAACACGGTTTTGTGCCACATGCAGAAATGCACACAAAGACACACACCCTCCCGTACTGTACAACATGAAGGCAACTGGAATTAATCAGTGACTGAAGGTGTCATCTGCAGCGCTGTCATTGATATCTATAATATAATACCAGCTTGCATGAAGACGCACGGGCTCTGTGGAGAGCTCCGCTCCAGCTGGAGCTTAAAAAAAAACAGAAAAAAAAAAACCCAATAGTATTGATCGGTCAGAGTTCCTGTTATCAGTTAACGGTCAACCACGTGCATCCCCAGCCTGAACAAAAAACATAAACACGAGGAAACCTGCACATACCTCAGAAATACTGACAAACAGAATAAGCAAAGGAAAAGTGTAATATAATTTTATAATATATAATGTTTATGTCAAAGAGTTTCAATAAATGTTCAAGCTGTTCTCGCATTTAAAACTTGTTTGATTTGAGTCATTACAGTTTTCCAGTACTGGTGTACTAATGAAACTAAAACTCAGTTGGTACAGTAGAGTAGTATTTGGGATTATTTTATAGCAGTGTTTTTGGGGCTCCAAAGACTGAGGTGGTGATAGAATAACAGTCCAAAAGGTGGAGTTTGATTAATAATTTTTTATCGCAATATTTATCGTTATCGGGATAAATGCCAGAAATTATCGGGATGCATTTTTTGGTCAATATCACCCAACCCTACTGGGAGCATGCATGATGCCAGAGTTTTGAGAGTTTTGTCAGCGGAACAGCCAAGGAACCCTTTTCCCTGACCACACCAGGGAGATTGGGGGTGTCGGTGTTGGGCACTACATTCTGGGAGACTCGGCCTGTTGTTAGAGCTGTTTTATGCTGCAGCATTAAAGTATGAGGAAAATAATGATTGCTGATGTTTTAAGTTCACTCAGTATTGCCCTTTGTATTTTCTCCATCCTGGCTTTCAATCAATGTGTTTTGCTTTGGCAGATCTCTTGTTTTCATACATGATCCAAAATGTTTGATGCAATGATTTTGTAGTATTGTTTACAGCAGCAGACAGTAAACCAAGCTTTGATGAGAATTCTATTGACAACAACATTTTTAATGCACTTTCTGGTTAATACGGGTTGGGGGAATAAAAGAATAACCTGACCTTTACACACATCAACAGTCATGGTATTTGTGGGGGCTCATGGTTCCGGGCCTCCTTCAGCTTCATCACGATATGATGTTGATATTTTTGGATCACAATGACACAGATCTAACAAAGCAAATGAAGTGGAGCATTCCACAGTGCTTCAATGAAAAGTATGCGGATGCTGCCACTGATGACCTTCTTTATTTGGCCTCCCTTGTCGATCCGCGGTTCAAACTGTCGTACATAGAAGACCATCGGAAAGATTACATGAAGGCGAAAGCAGTGGCAGGAATTCAGGCCCTGTTGGAAAAGCAGATGCAAGCTGAAGCCGCATCATCCTCACCTTCACCACCACATGCCAGCACAGGAGCTGCAGCTGCAGAAGTCGGGGAGGCCAAGAAGGCTAAGCGCAGCCTGGGCGGCTTTTTCAAAAAGTCCTCCATTCCTGGCCCGGCTGCTCTCCCTGAAAGAGACACCATTGAGATAGAGCTACAAAGCTGCCTGCAGGCACTGGATGTGGATGGAGAGGCTGACCCATTAGAGTGGTGGAAGCTGCACCAGGCAAATTTTCCTGGGGTTGCAAGCCTGGCTCAGAAACACTTGTGTATCCCAGCTGCCAGGGCAGCATCAGAAAGGGCATTCAACACTGGTGGCAATGATGTTACATGCCACCGAGCTGCACTAAAGCCAGAGAATGTGGACAGGCTTGTGTTCCTGGCTAAAACCTGTCGTAAATGTATAAAAATCATGTTCAGAGTTTTCGTGCTTCTCTCACACTAGCACACACGCAATCTTGGTTACAGAAAAGAAAGCCATTATTTTAATTTACGTACTGTAGCACAGGTGGCAAAATTTTATTGTGCCACTAATCAGCAATAATGTAATTTGTTTCCAGGTTTGGATTCATTTTACCTCTTACATTTCCAAAGTGTATTGATTTTGCACCCAACTTTTTGGTCATTTTCAATTTGTGTTTGTTTAAAAGATTCTTGTTGTACTTGAATGTGTTTTATTATTGAAACATCTACCAGTTTATATGTTGTTATTTAAGAAGGTCAGGGGAAAGGAGTTGTTTTCACGACAGTGAATGTGATGATTCAGCTTATTCTTTACATCGCCTTGTACGCGAGTTGCCAGTGTGCCTCAACAGAAAGCAGGCCAAACGCCATCTCTGTTGAAAATGCATGTTAAAACCGTAAAAACCATATTTGTATAATAAAAAGACACGTCACAAACACAAAACCATTTCATCCACCCGTCCGACGTGTTCAAAAAAGAAGCTCGATTTGTCAGAAACCCGCCAAATCTGGCAACACAGAGCTGTTCAGTCATAGAGCTGTTTTGTGCCATTTTGGTGTCGTTTGACTTTCCTGCAGTGACGACGTACAAAATAGTTCATTCTTCTAATGCGTATAATGACTACATCACATTGTTCTGTGTTCTACCAGAAGAATAAAACAAAATAGCATATCAAGGCAAAAACACGACAGATTTTATTTTGAAGTCACTTGTTTCAAGCAAGTCGGCACCCGACTTGCTTGTTTCCAGATTGATGCGGTAGGGCTACGGCTAACGGAAAAATCCTTGCGGAAAGTTACCGGAGCTCCGCAAGGGCTCCGTAGCTGGACTACTGCTTCCGAAACTACTTCCTGCTTCCATGCTTTTACCATGTGCTATGGTAATCTTTGAGAAACGATGATGCTGTAATTTTTTCTCAGATTATACCATGATATAAATTTCAGGCCATATCGCCCACCCCTAACTCCAGACTCGGTCTGCTCCTGCGGCTGGACTGCAACTTCATCTCACGAAGATAAATGATACTAATAAAACTCCTTTTCTGCTCTTCAGCCTTAGACCCACGCTCCGTAACAAGAACTGCATCCTCACTGGGATGTAAAATAATTGCTGTCATTCGCTGAACACATAGATCATACAGCGGTGAATATCGGGGAGAGAATACCAGAATACACACGGCGCTGCGTTCAAGTGCAATATGAAAATCAGTAAGTGGCTTCGGCATGTTATTTGTTAGGACTGGCCGATACCGATACCAGCGTTTTAGTGCGGTATCGGTGCCACTGACGATACTGGTATTGGTGTCAGTGCAACACCATCAGGAAGTGTGTCTTTGTCTCCACTTGTCTGTGTGGACAGAGCCGACACAACCTGTCCTCTTTTGGGCAGCCAGGTCTGACTGTGTCTTTAAAATCACTCATGCTGTAAAGTTTAGATATAAAATGATGAAAAATAAATAAATTTATGAATTTATAAATGTATAAATTTCTAAATGTATTTATTTAAAAAACTTTCCGACTTGCCTTGATAAAAATGTCGAGCTCAACGACGCATGAAGGGAAACATGGAGAACAGTGGAAAGTGATGCCGTTCCGTCTCACCGCTGTGACCCAGGCCTTCCGTCGCCTCTTCGTTATTTCCTCAACCTGCTGTCCATAACCTCTTTTCCAAGCTGGACCAAAGAAAAAGTACATTCTCGTTAACCTTTCTGCCATTTCTTTCAAGTGATTTAGTAAGGCAGCCTTTCACACAACAGGAGCGTCCCATTTTATCACTGGTCACCAGTGAACAAGGAAACCGGTTCTTTCAAAACAGCACATTTACTGCTTTATCACTGTAAAACATTCACATCCATCACATCATGACTTTGTCTTGTTTCCCTCCAGAGCGTCCCCAGCGCCACAGTGGTGACCAGAAGACGACTTCCAGTCTGGAGAAGGAGGAACATGAAACTCCACACATTAAAGAGGAGGAGGATCCTGTGGAGGTGACTGCGACTGATGGTGGTGGTGACGGTGACAGATCCCACCACTGTGAGAGAGACTTGACCACCCGGCAGCTAACTGCTGCTGCAGTGCAAATCTTCAGCGAGCTTGAACACACCATGGCCCGATATGAGGAGGAAATCGATCGTCGGCGCAGACTACCGGAAATCATCTGGAACCCTCAAATCAAGTTATACAGAACAGGTACGGAGAAGTCTGAATGAATACATGAATTAACTGCTTGAGGATCTCCGTCATTATGGCTCAACGTTTGGTTTTTCCTCCGCAGACACAAACAGGATTTGTGTCTGTTGTGTTTTCAACATTTTAATCAGCTTTATTCAGCAGACTAGTAACTCCAAACACAGTCCCTCTTCTTGTCCACTTTCTACTTCAAGTCAACCACACAACGCCCCCTCTGGTGCGGAAGTGTAATCCCTGCAACAGCACAGCGTTACCCCGTGTTTCCACTGGACGCGACGCAAATTTTTTGTGTGATGAGAATACATACAAAGTCCATGTAATGGTAAATGGACTCCACTTGTATAGTGCTTTTTACCCTGCATGACAGAGCCCAAAGCGCTTCACACTGCAATATCACATTAACCCGTTCACACCATACAGGGTGGTGGTAAGCTACTATTGTAGCCACAGCTGCCCTGGGGCAGACTGATGGAAGCGAAGCTGCCAATCTGCGCCATCGGCCCCTCCAATCACCACCAACCATTCACTCTCGCACGACTCTCACACTTTGCCAAGGTGGGTGAAGTGTCTTGCCCAAGGACACAATGACAGTTTTACGCCTGCGGGAGCGGGGATCAAATCGCCAACCTTCCGGTTGTGAGACAACCCGCTCTACCAACTGAGCTACTGTCGCCCCATACTGAGCTGCTGTCGCCCCATAACGTCATGACACCATCTAATGACGTGATTGCCGCTCAATCTTGAGTGGTGGGCGACGGGCGGGAACAGATGGCGTGGCGGGTGGCCAGCGCGAGTGTTTCCAGCGAAAAATTGGCGTGCCCATCACTTGCACTGCCACTCGCCACTGCTCGATGATCACCGCCCGCCGCTTCATCGCTAGACGCTTGTCGCTCGAGTTGAAATAATTGAATTTTTCAAGCCAATTCGCGCCTGGACAGCTTATCAGCGTGGAGGTCTTCACAGACGTGCTGACGTAGGGCATGCAGGGCTCCGACCATGCAAAGCAGTTGGCGTGACGCCAAGGCGTGCGCGATCTCATTTGTTGAGCGCTTCAGGTGGAAACCGGGCGTCAGCCTGATGTTGCGCTGGAACTGGCCTTTGTCCAGGCGCAGCTCCTGCAGAAGACGGTGGAACTCAACAAGCTCAGACCGCCTCTGTAGGATAGCATGCATCCAGAAGCCAGAGCTGACTTCCCCATGCCAAATACAGAGCAGCGATGGTGGCAGTCGGAGCCATCTCAATCTCCATCTTTATTTGTAAAAGCACTTTTCATATTCATAAAAACAACACAAAGTGCTGAACAGCAAAAACAAAAAAGAACAAAAACCGCACCATCGATCAGCATGTGCGCGCACACGAACACACACACACACACAAACACACACACACACGTTTGTACTTATATCGTTGTGAGGACACTCATTGACATAATGCATTTCCTTGCCCCTTACCCTAACCCTAACCATCAAAAATAAAAGCCTAACCCGAACCTTTGCCCCAAACCTAAGCTGAACCCAATTGTAACCCTAAATCAAAAACCAAGTCTTAACCCTCAAAAAGGTCAAAAAAGGCCTGTCGAAAAGTGAGGACCGGCAAAAATGTCCTCACTTTGCAAAAATGTCCTCACTTTGTTGGTGAAAAACGAATTTTGGTACTTACTTTTGGGTATGTACAAGAACGAACACACACACACACACACACACACACACTCCGATGTTCGACAGTGAAATGATTGGCGAGCTTGGAGTGACGTGATGACGCGGTAAGGGTTTTTTGCATATTTGTACCAGCGATGACACTCGCGCATCTGGCGTGGCGCGATTTCATTTGTCCTGCGAATGCTGTCGCATTCATCGCATCCGGTGGAAACACGGCCTTAGACGTCAGGAAACACAGCATTTTCTTTTTCCCCCAAGGAAATATTCCTTCTCAACTCAAACTGAAATAGCTGCCAGAAGTGTAAAAATGTACGTTCACTGCTCATCCAAGGTGCTCATCAAGCAATAACGATTAAAGGCTGTCAACTTGACACCTGTCCGCCTCCTCTTTTGACGACTTCCACAGTCCGCTATTTTTAAAACGTTAATGAAAGTTTTCAGTGTCACCACTTGAATCCCAGTTTATTTATTTTATTATTTATTTATTTTTTATCTGGAACTGTGAAAGTAATCTTTTATCTTGTACTTGTTTTGTCCCTGTAGAGTTCCCACAGCACCATGATGGAAGGGAGGAGCAGCTCTATGAACAGGACACAAAATTTTGTCAAGAACAGGGAAAACAAGAAACTCCACAGATCCATGAAGAAGAAGAACCAGAACCTACGCAGATCAAAGAGGAAGAAGAAGAAGAACCAGGACCTCCGCAGATCAAAGAGGAAGAAGAAGAACCAGGACTTCCACAGATCAAAGAGGAAAAAGAAGAACCAGGACCTCCACAGATCAAAGAGGAAGAAGAAGAACCAGGACTTCCACAGATCAAAGAGGAAAAAGAAGAACCAGGACTTCCACAGATCAAAGAGGAAAAAGAAGAACCAGGACTTCCACAGATCAAAGAGGAAAAAGAAGAACCAGGACCTTCACAGATCAAAGTGGAAGAAGAAGAACCAGGACCTTCACAGATCCAAGAGGAAGAAGAACTAGAATCAGGACTTCAACAATTTACAGAGGACCAGGAGAAACCACAATCTCCACAGGAAACATGTGGTGCAATTGTCTGTAAAAAAATCATGTGTCGGAAGGTACGAAGGGTCAGTGGTAAGAAGAAACCCATGAGAACTCAGACAGGTGAGAAGCCACATTCTTGTGATACTTTTAGGAAAAGTTTCAGTCAACTGAGTAATTTGTTGGTCCACAAGAGAATTCACACAGGTGAGAAGCCACATCCTTGTGAAACATGTGAGAAAAGTTTCAGTAGACGGAGTCATTTGTTGGTCCACAAGAGAACTCACACAGGTGAGAAGCCACATCCTTGTGAAACATGTGAGAAAAGTTTCAGTAGACGGAGTCATTTGTTGGTCCACAAGAGAACTCACACAGGTGAGAAGCCACATCCTTGTGACACATGTGGGAAAAGTTTCAGTAAAATGACTAATTTGTCGGTCCACAAGAGAATTCACACTGGTGAGAAGCCACATCCTTGTGAAACATGTGAGAAAAGTTTCAGTAGACGGAGTCATTTGTTGGCCCACATGAGAACTCACACAGGTGAGAAGCCACATACTTGTGACACATGTGGGAAAAGTTTCAGTAAACTGAGTAATTTGTTGGTCCACAAGAGAATTCACACTGGTGAGAAGCCACATACTTGTGACACATGTGGGAGAAGTTTCAGTAAACTGAGTAATTTGTTGGTCCACAAAAGAATTCACACTGGTGAGAAGCCACATACTTGTGGAACATGTGGGAAAAGTTTTAGTCAACAGGGTAGTTTGTCGGTCCACATTAGAACTCACACAGGTTGGAAGCCACATCCTTGTGAAACATGTGGGAAAAGTTTCAGTACACGTGGTAGTTTGTCTGTCCACAGGAGAAGTCACACAGGTGAGAAGCCGCATTCTTGTGACACATGTGGGAAAAGTTTCAGTACACGGGGTAATTTGTTGGTCCACAAGAGAATTCACACTGGTGAGAAGCTGCATTCTTGTGAAACATGTGGGAGCAGATTCACTCATCGTAAATCATTTTTGCACCACCTGGAAAGCCACATGGATATGAGTTCATGAAAGATTCTATTGGAGATCTCACTGGAAGTCCAGCTTAATCCCCAAATGATAAGATAACCACTTGAAAGAAAACATTGCTAATTTAGAAACTGTTCAGACTGTTCTTTGTTTTGTTTTTTTTCTTTATGAATTTTTTGTTTTTGAAATTTCAAGGAATGGAATTAAAATTTTAACATGAATCCACTGAGTTTTGGTATTCCTGCATCAGCATCCCAGCATGTGAAACTTGCTGTCATGTGTTCAATGTGGGGAAACAATTTTAAAGCTCGTGTCTGGAGTTTCCGTTTGTTTCCAATGTATGTATCATTTTCTAATAGAGTTTAAATGTATTAGTCTGGTTTGATACTATAATATAGTATCTATATAATAATAATATAATATCTGCCTTCGTCTCATAGACCCCAATGTTATCCGAAAAAGCGCAGGTCAGCTTCAGCCAGTAGATTTCGAGCTTTTGCTTTGCCATGATGTCAATCAATGTGTGCGTCAATCAATGTCTACTGAACATCCACCGTAAACAGCTAAACATGTGGGATGCTGCGGACTCGGTGGCACTCATGTTCACCCCATGGATAATGCGCGTGCAGAATTAAAGGGGCGTGACTTTGTCGCTCACTAAAGCAGAGGGAGGGCGAAACCTCGAGACAGATTAAAAAAACTCATTCTTTCAAAACTCCGGACACGAGATTTAATGATAAAGTCAGAGACACAAATAAGCTTTACATTCTTTGTAAGTTTCAAACTTTGATGGTGATCGGTTGGTGATAATTCCCAAAAGAGGTTGATTGTAAACGACTGGATCCACTGTGTAGGAATAGAACACACTTGAAGCACCAGACAACACGGGCACCACTAACACCGTAACCCCACCTGGATGGATGCCCCGCCCCCTTCCATGTCGCACCGTGGTAATGCAACAGCAAGAAGTCACAAAATGCAGAGCTATGAGCAAAGAAAATGTATACTGGACACCTTGTTGAGCGTTACCGAGGGATGCCAGCAGTGTACAGAGCGCGTCGCGGAGTGGCGATTGCACCACGCGCAGAGCTGCCCTGGGTCTGCAGCGAGGTGTGCCGCGGTCCGGTCGTGGACCGCGGCCCGCTAATTGAGGAACCCGGCTGTAGACCAATCTCCTCTTCCCCACGGATGAAGAGAAGCTTGGAGGTGGAGGTTGGAGGTAGTGCTGAGTCGGCTGCAGCGAGATGGTCTCAAGGTGAAGCTGGAAAAGTGCGACTTCTTAAAGGGGCAAGTGCAGTACCTGGGCCACCTCATATCTGCCGACGGAGTCTTCACGGATCCCGCCAAAATGGCAGCCGTGTCCGACTGGCCTTGTCCCACAAACGCCCCCGAGCTGTGGTACTTCCTCGGGTTCGCCAGTTATTACAGGAAGTTTGTGGAGGGGTTCTCAAAGCTGGCGGCACCCCTCCATCGGCTCTTGGCAGAACTGTCTGGGAACCAGAAGCGGCGCGGATGAGGCCAGCCTCCAAGAGACGTTTGGTTGGAAGAATGTGAGCAGAGCTTCGGGGAGCGATAGACTTGTTTAGTGGAGGCCCTGACACTTGCCTTTGCTGACTTTTCGCTGCTGTTCCTTCTGGAGGTCCATGCCAGCCACTGTGGACTCGGGGCGGTGTTGTCCCAGGAGCAGGGCATGAAGGTGCGACCCGTAGCGTACGCAAGCCGGAGTTTGCACACGACAGAAAAGAGCTATAGCTCCATTAGCTCCATGAAGCTTGAAATGGTGGCCATGAAATGGGCTATGATGGACAAGTTTAAGGAGTCCTTGTGGGGTCATTCTTTTGTTGTTTGGACCGACAACAATCCCCTGAGTCACTTGATCATGGCGAAGTTGAGGGCTACAGAGCAGTGTTGGATAGCAGAACTTGCTGCATTCGACTACATGGTCAGATATCGCCCAGGCCGTGTAAACAAGAATGCAGATTCTCTTTCTCGACAACGGACATGTAATAGAAGGACCCAGCTCAAGCCCCATCTGCCAGGTACAGCCCTTCCACCTGCCATGGGGGAGCAGTTGGCCGCTGACCCACACGAGGCAGTCCAAGCAGCAATCGCTGCACTTCCCGCTCGTAGTTCGGAGGACCTCCGGTTGCTGCAACGTGCAGACCCAATATTTTCAATGTCTGACTTCCTGGAATTCTGGCAGCAGCAGCGGGAGCCTAGCCGGGCTGAGAAGGTGCGGTTGGATCTGGTAGTGCATGGCCTCTTGAAGCAGTGGGGCAGAATCGTCCAGAAGGAGGGCCTCTTTTACAAACGCAGCTGGAGGTCCAATGGCGGTGAGGAAGTGCTCCAGCTTCTTCTCCCGGAGTGTTTGAAGTCGGAAGTATTGCAGGGGCTCCATCAGAATCACGGCCACCAGGGAATCGAGCGGCCCATTGAGGTCGTGAAGCAGGGGTGTTTTTAGCCAGGCATGGACAAGGATGTGATGGACTGGTGTCAGCAGTGCGAGAGGTGTACCCTGTCCAAGAACACTCAGCCCTGGGCCCGTGCTCCCATGGGTCACCTTCTCGCTGCACGACCAAATCAGGTGCTGGCCATTGACTTGACCCTGCTGGAGGCTGCAAGAGATGGGAGGGAGCTTGTGATGGTGATGACGGATGTCTTCTCAAAGTTCACCCAAGCAATACCGACCCACGACCAAAGGGCTTCCACGGTGGCGAGGGTCCTGGTACGTGAGTGGTTCTGCAGATTCGGATTGCCCACTCGTATTCATTCTGACCAGGGCCGAAACTTCGAGGGCATCCTGGTACAACAGCTGTGCAAGTTATATGGCATCCAGAAAAGCCACACCACGCCTCACCATCCAGAAGGAAATGGACAATGTGAACGGTTTAACCGGACAATGCACAATCTGCTCCGCTCTCTCCCTCCCCACGAAAAACCAAGCTGGCCCGAACACCTCCCGCAGCTCGTTTACAATTATAATAGCACCAGAAACCAGTCGACTGGGGAGTCGCCACATTTCCTCATGTTTGGGCAAGAGCCAAACCTGCCGGTGGATTTTCTGCTGGGCCATCTACCGGAGCCCACTGCAGCAAGACCGTGTGACTGGGTGATGGAGCACAGGAGGCGGCTCGAGGTGGCTATGGACGCTTTGATGGGACGGTTGGAGTCTGCGGCCCAGAAGAGAAAGCAGAGACATGACGAAAAGGTCAGTTGTGGACTGCTGGAAGTCGGGCAACAAGTGTACCTGCGGGAGTTTGGCTCAGGACGCCAAAAAATCCAGGATGCATGGGGTTAAGAGGTCCATCAAGTCGTGCGAGCCCCAAGTCCCAATGGTGTTGTGTACTCCGTCGCCCCAGTTGATACACTCCATCCTGTGAGGAAAGTGCACCGCACAAACATTAAACCTGCCCTGCCACCTCCCCATACCTCTCTGGACGTTTGGCCACAGATTGCCGTGGATGGGACCAGTGACGAAAGTGATGTGGACTCTGGATCCTGGCTGGTGTTGCGAGGAGCTGCCGGAAATCCATCTACGCCAGTAGAGGCCCAGGCACCTCAAGCAGGCACACCAGACCTGGTGACACAGCCTCGAGGCGAAAGTGGATCCGGTCCTAGAAAATCTTCACGACAGACAACGGGCAGGCATTCCAACCCCCATCGTCTCCCGGGACCTCCCAGGACTGACCACGAGCGGGCTGCTGCTCCTCTGGTTCAGGGTGCCAGCAGCTCAGCCACAGCCATCTTCCGTCCCTGGTCCTAAGTTAGTCTTATCGGTGGGCTGCCGATGTAAAAAAAAAAAAAAAAAAAAAAAAAAAAAAGGGGGGAGGGGGAGGATGTGACCGGGTGGTTTTGTACTTGTGTAAATTCCCACACTTGCAAGTCTGTGAACGCACCGCACGCAGGCAGCGTCTTCCCTTCCCTGATTAGTTACTAGGTTCAGGTGTGCGACCAACAGGAGAAGCGCTGGGGAAGTCGCGTGGCTGTGGTCGGGGTCTTAGAGAATTAAAGTTGTGAGTACATTTTGTTTTTTTATGAGCAAGCATTTCTTAAAGAGCATTGTTGTGACTGTAATTTGTATGGACAACAGGTTGTGTGCCAGGGGTCAAGTCCTCTGCAGAGATGTGGGCTCTGATGAGGACTTAAGAGGTAAATGGGGACCTTGGGTTGTACACACTAGCTGACTGTGATTTGTGGGCTGATATGCACATTCTTTTTGCAGACTGTCTTAAATTTTTGTTGCTCGCTGAGTAGCTGGAGCTGAGAATAGATAAAAAAGGGGAATAGCCACTCTGGCTCTATTATGCTCATTTCTCGTTTTAGAATTTAATAAATAAAATTCTGCATACTGCAACTGATTAACAGTCAAACAGAAAGCACTTTGCCCCGCCTTCAATGCTACATAGACGCACAAGCCACTTCTAATGAATGCACAGCACTTAGCACTTAAAAGTGCATTAAGGAGTTTTTCAACTTTAAAAATGCTTATTTTCCACCATAAATATGTTACACATTTTTAATGATGTGGACAATGTGCCCTGACATTTTCATTGCAAGTACCGCTAACAGCGCTAAATTGTCACTTGAAAGTTCCAGTGCCGGTCCGGCACCAGAATTTTTTGGGGGAGAATTTGAAAGGGATGACGTAATGCACGCTACGGCTGGCCTGATGTAGTTAAGTTTCATTTTGTCCGCCATTACTCCGCCAGATGCTTAGTGAGCAACAACTGAGCAGGATCTTCCAGAAAGTAAGAAAAGACCAGCTTCTTGTACTGCCACAACTCCAGCACAGACTCCACTCAGGTAAAAGAAACTTAAATTTTACTTGAGCGCTACTGAAAGAGCGAGGAAGGAGTTCCCCTCTTCCGTGCACGCAAGCCACAGGCACGTGTTTCACTAAGCTGTTTGTGCACTCAAGGCCTGCAGGGGCCGCTGTTTTGCATAAAATGTGCAAACTCCTTAATGCACCTTTAAGTGTTTAGGATTTACAGTTGTTTGTTTACTCTTTGGATTTTGTTTCTAATTTTTGTTTGGTTAATTTGAGTTGTGTACTAATTTGATTTACTATTTTGATTCACTAATTCGAGTTTTTTTGTATTTCCTAATTAACTTACTATATAGTGCGAGCTATTCATTGCTGGTTTTAAAGTTTTTTGAAAATAAAAAAAAATAGCTTTATTATTGTAAATAAGTCAATAAAATCATTGTAATTTACTATCTACTTTTTGTCCTAATTGTAAGCCAGGTCTGACCTGGGTGTTCTGGGTATAAAATTTGATATCCTCTGCTACCCTTGGATGATTTAAAAACAAAATCCAATACAATATTAGCGGAAAAGATGGTGGATTTTTAGTGCCGCTCATGGACGTTTTAATTAAACCAGATACTGTAGAATCACTTTTCACTGGCAAAGTGTACACGTATAAAGAATAACATGGACAAACCTGGTTGTTGTTAAATAGCGAAACAAACCTAGACGGGGCAGACTTAATCAGACTTAATTCACTTTGCCTCCAAGTTCTTCACATAAAATACAGCTCACTTTACATTATTCAACATGTTACTTGCTTACGGGCTTACAGCTGCTTACTGGTGAAATAACTAAGTTGAGACTGTCTTTTGGCTGAAATGCATGAAATACATGAATTGTTTCGTCCTGCTGATCAGTAACAAACCATGAAAATCATCATCTCAAAGCTGACATAAAATCATCACATTATTCATTCTGACACAGCTGACATAGCTTTCGGATATTTTATTTAGTCAACTTTAGCTTTTAGGGCCACATGGTGGTGCAGTGGTTAGCGCTCGTGCCTCACAGCAAGAAGGTCCTGGGTTCAAATACCGGCCAGGGCTCAGTCCTTTCTGTGTGGAGTTTGCATGTTCTCCCCGTGTGTGCGTGGGTTCTCTCCGAGCACTCCGGCTTCCTCCCACAGTCCAAAAACATGCATTTCAGGTTAATTGGTCACCCTAAATTGCCCCTAGGTATGAATGTGTGAGTGAATGGTTGTATGTCTGTATATATATGTGTCAGGCCTGTGACAGACTGGCGACCTGTCCAGGGCATACCCCGCCTTCGCCCACAGCAGCTGGGATCGGCTCCAGCCACCTGTGACCCCGAAAGGGAAGAAGCGGCAGATAATGAATGAATTTTAGCTTCTTTTTTTTCTCCTTCTGGTTAAAATGGTAAAAATTGCAGCTTTTATTTTTCACAAAGGGGGCTGACTTCAGTGGATTCTAAACATGACCAAAAGAAGATGCTGGGAAGAAGATTGGAGGACGATCCGACTGAATTTGGATGGGAGACACTGATGCTGGACGCCATGGTATCAAATTTAAATATAACAACACTGATTATAATAACTGTGATAATATTAGATGTAATGCCATTAGAGATGCACCGATCCATGCTTTTTCACTTCCCATCCGAACCCGATACCTGAATTTGAATATCTGCCAGTGGAGAGAATAGTAGAGGATGTGTTCAGACAGCAGCAACAACAGCCACAGCCACAAAAAGGAGACCCAGGAGAAGAACAGGACCAGGACCTGCTTGGCCTGTGGGCAGCCAAAGTCCCGTTACCTTGGAGATGGATCGACTATTCACTTTCTTTTTTATCAGAGCGAGTCTGTCAAGTACTTTTACTGCTTTGCTAAGGTGCATCAGAAGTTCTCCAGTGAAGGTGTTACGGCCCTGGGGCCGTCTTGTGTCTGAGTGCTCTCCTGCTCTGCACCTCACCTCCCTTGTTCCAATCAGCCATGCCAGGTGGAGCCAATCAGCCACAGCATAAGAAGCTGAAGCTGCTGCCTGTGGGAGAGAGAGTTGACCAGTGGGTCCTGGCCTCCTGCAGCAGCACGTCCTGAGCTGGCTTGTTGTTTGTCCTTTGCCATTTGTTTTCTTTGGTTCGTTTTCCTTTGTTGGACACCTCACTATTTTTTGAAAATAAACCACTACCTTTTTGAACACCATCACCCAGCTCCACTGCCTCTCCTTTCGCAACCTCCTGACCGGGAACTGACAACAGCCGATCGTGCCCTCGGCACGTAACAGAAGGTCTGACCAACCCCACGATGACGTTGCATGATTTTGCTGCCTCAGCTTTCTTTGAGAGGGAGCTGGAGGGAGCCGGGCAGAGAGGAGCAGAATGGAAGAGGCTGATGAGGGAGAGAGAGAAGAGAAAGGCAGAGCTGAGGACTCCCTCCGGAAGCCTCTGCAGACTCTGCCAGCTGCCACTGAAGCAGGGTCCAAACAGCCCTTACATTCACGCTGGTTATCCTGGAGTTCCTGGGAAGGACTTCGACTGTCCCTCAAAGCTGCTCTCACTGTACAGGGACCAGGGGTCGACCAAGGAACTGACATGGATGGAGTTCCACAGGTCTGCCTTCGATGAGGCTGAGAGGGACAGATGGCTGAATGAAAGGGCCAAATGATATTTCATTGGTGATACTGTACTAGTATTGTCATTACCATTAGCATTAGCATTTATTTTTTGTGTCAATATTTTCAATGTCTGTAAATATCATTAAAGGTGCATTAAGGAGTTTTACAACCTTAAAAATACTTATTTTCCACCATAAATATGTTACACATTTTTAATGATGTGTACAATGTGCCCTGACATATTCATTGCAAGTACCTCCAGCAGCGCTAAATTGTCACTTAAAAGTTGCAGTGCCGGTCCGGCACCAGCATTTTTTTGGGGAGAATTTGAAAGGAATGATGTAATGCTCGCTCCGGCTGGTTAGGTTTCGTTATGTCCGCCATTACTCCGCCAGATGCTTAGTGAGCAACAACTGAGCAGGAGCTTCCAGAAAGTAGAAAAAACTGGCTTCCAGCACTGCTCCAGCACAGACTCCACCAGGTAAAAGAAACTTAAATCTTACTTGAGCGCTACTAAACGAGCGAAGACGGAGTCCTCCTCTTCCGTGCACGCGAGCCGCAGGGATGTGTTTTTCACTAAGCTGCGTTACGCCCAAGGCCTGCAGGGGGCGCTGTTTCGCATAAAACGTGCAAACTCCTTAAGGCACCTTGAAAGAATTTATATAAATGGGATGTTTTCATTTCTGGAAGCTGCAAATGTGCATAAAGTCAGTTTGTGCTTGTTTTATTTTTCTATTGTAAATATCTTTATTTACCAAATTGCTACATTGTGCATGTTTGAGTTGGCATGTTGTAAAGTGCTCAGTGTTTTATGTAGATTAGATAAGATATTCTTTATTACTCTCCACTCCAGGGGCAATTCACAAGCCCAGACTTGCACAGTTATGTACACTGATTGCATTGAGATTATTTAAATCTCTTGCTTATTTTATTTTTTCCTTTTAAGTAGTTCATCACTGTGTGTCTTTTATTCATGTAAATAAGTACATTTTATGGATTAACTTGAAACACATTATTTTCCAATTATTCCAATTATTATATCTGTCTGAAAACATCCTTGATGATCAACTTTCTAAGATCAGGTAGCATCGACATTAAACATTTTCAGAAAATTGTGTCTAAATTGAGGTTATACAGAGTCTCCATTGATAACAAGCCCACATGACCATTTACTACCTCTTCATAAAGTGGTCGGCTGGTCCTTAAAAATAGCTATCAGGTGTCAAATAATTTCATAATAGATGTCAAAGAATAGAAAACACACACAGCTGAAACCCTTCAATCATAATTGTCTCCATCGGGGATCGAACCCACGTCTGGCTGGCACGGCTCAATGGCTCTTCGCTGCTGGCCCCCGCGAGCAGAACTGGAATCATGTCAGTGAGTGAAGAGTGTCCCTGTAGCTCCACCTAGTGGGAGAAGACAGCAAAAACAAAGCTGAAGGAATGAAAATCTGATTCAACAAATGAAATGGAGCAAGAATAAAGTCATTTTCACCTCCATCAACATAAAAAAACTGTTTCCCAGGCTGCCTGTGCTGAACTGTATCATGTATTTTGCACTTTTTGGGGCGTTTTATTCTTCATGGCTGAATTTTTCGGTGTAAATTTCTATTTTCTACTGTATCTATTTGGATACTGATTTGCATTTGAGTGAAATACATATTGACACAGGGGGAGACAAAGTGTGTCTTGAATGTACAGCAGCAGTTGGCAGTGAAGCTTATTTTCACACATATTGTATTATATTTTGCACTTCTCTGTTTTTGAAATTCTGTTTCAAAATCTTACCAGTCTGTTTTCTGTCCTAAATTTCTCTCTTTTTCCTTTTCATTCTATTTGAATTTCATTCTATTTCCATTCTATTACTAATAGAATGAAAATAGAATGAAATTAATTAGGTGATATATTGAGTCTGTTTTTATTCTCAGAGATGTATGTCCACTTTCCATTCCACTGTGTGTCTGTATGTACAGCAGAATTGACAAAGCAGCTCACTTTGACTTTGATCATGATAAAATGATAATCATGATGATTGTAGGAACATTACCTGATCAGCATCGGGTTCTGTTTGTTTGTTTGGTTTTTTGCTTTCTTTTTCTCTTCTCCTCATCTTTTCTTTTTCTACTTTTGTGCTGGACTTTATGACATCTTTCCATGTAAGACTTTTTCATCAGGTCAGCATCAGGTCAGTTGATAGTGTGAAAACTGCTATAATCACCCTAATTCATTGAAAAGATGGAGACCTCCAGCAGTGGGGCATCTGTCGACCAGGATCACTGATCAGTGTTCATGTCAAGTTCTCAACAAAATTCTGGTTTCCAGGATGGCGCTTAGTTTTTTTAATTCCTAAACTTTTTATATGTTAATTTTGCACATATAGTCAAAACAATATGACTATTTGCAAGGGAGCAAAAAAAAAAAAAAAAGCCAAAAGGCTTGTACAAATGCTGCTCCCACACAAACTCAAAGTGAAGAAAAGAAATGACCATGAAAAAGTCTTACATGGAAAGATGTCATGAAGTCCAGCACAGAAGGAGAAAAAGAAAAGATGAGGAGAAGAGAATAAAGAAAGGGAAAAACCAAACAAACAAACAGAAGTCCTACAAAATAAACAATGAATAAACAAAACAATCTAAAGCGATCCCCACATATCATGTATATGTCGTTGTGTTTGGATTGGGTCAGATATTGCAGAATTAAATTGTTCTTTAAGTTTCTTTTGTAGATGAACATGGACGAAGATGCTTCGAATAGGTCCACATGTATATTACACACTTTAGGCCCATTAAATCTGAGCGAGAACTGCTCACAGTTTATTTTGTATAAGAGTAAGTGCAAACCAGAAGCCTGTCTTGTGGTATAATTATGGAATTGGTTATTAAAGGAGAAGTCGAGCTTGATGTGAGTCGGCCAGTCAGAATCATAGAGAGCTCTGTACACAAATATACATGTGAAAAAAGTGTTAATGTCAAAAAAACTGAACAAGTTAAATTTAATAAACAAAGGTGCACTTGTAGCATCAGATTTAGAATAAGTGGCAATTCTCAAGAATCGCTTCTGTAAAATGTGAATTTTGTTAAGGGAGGTGGTGAAGGTATTTCCCCACACAACATTAGAATACAGTATGTCAAGCAAGGATAGATCAGACTGTAAAGAGTAGATAAACACCTAGTATGAATCAAATGCCTTATTTTACTTACCATATAATCCCAATAGACTTTCATATCTTTTTGCAGACATGTTCAATATGTTCTTTCTAATTTAATTCATCATCAATCCTCACACCAAGAAAACTGGTTGAGTTCACTCTCGTCAGCTCTTCATGACTAATGCAGATTTTTATTGAGTCATTGTTGAACTTATTCACCCAGATCAAGTACCGTAGGTTTCAGTAAACACGTAAAATCATCTGATAATCTTCACAGGCTGCTTCAGCTTATGAGGCAAACTCTTGTCTTTTGAATAAAAAGGAAGAAGTTCACCCTTTTGGGAGTGCTTACAACTACACATATATTTTAGCAAGTCTTGAGCAGATGGAGCCTGCTCAAAACTGAGATTCTCCAACAGGATTGCCATTTTAAAAAGAAAAAAGCTCCAAAAGCGAGCACAGTCACCGAGTTATGAAGGCCATAAGAGCTGCTGGGAGAGAGAAACAGGGGAGGAGATATGAATATGTAAAAATACGAAGCCCTTCTCTCGAGATAACTTTAAATGTTTGAGTTACACCCTTACTGTACTGATGCTATATTTTTCAAGGTGTCAGGTGTTGTGTAAGGTCTGCTGTTTGTTATGAAGTGATGCATGACTGAATATTGAAAATATATTCTTCAGAGTATATATTTAGTATGTACATATCCATAAAGTTCATATGGACACTTGTATGATGAATGTACAAACAGACCTCATGATTTGATGCTCTGTTGCTGCTGCACTTCCGTTGTGTTTTGTTCTATTGAGAGAACATTGTGCTATTGGTTCTGTTTGGATGTATGTGTGCTTGTATTTTTTCATGACAAACCTAATAAAAAAAAAGGAGTTAATGTCTCAGTCTATTCAGTCAGTCAATATTTATAAAGTTGTAAAAAAAAAAACAAAATTAGATCAACTCCAACTATTCCAGGAGCGGCCAACAACCTGCAGTTCCGCCTGTGTCCAGTAGATGTCAGTATGACGTGGCAGCTGTTAGTGATCCTCCAAGAAACAATAAAGGCAGAGAAGAAGAAGCGTTCCTACATTTCAAACTTGACAGCAGCGTTTGCTGCTACACGAAGGAAACATGTCTTCTTCTTCAGCGACAATGACTCCAGTCCAGGATTTGAGACGTTTTATTGAGGAGCGACTGAGAGCTGCTGTTGGAGAAATCTTTACCGTGTTTGGAGAAATGGTCTGTCAGTGTGAGGCAGAGATTGGGCGTCAAAGCAGACTGTTGGAAATCAGCAAGAACCCTCAACTCAAGGTGTCAATAACAGGTATGGAAACGTGTGAATGAACACATGAATCTATCTGACTGCTGGAGGATCACTACATTTCTTTAACAGGAGTGATTTTAAAGCAGTTGTTGCTGTTTACAAAAGGAAGAAGTCTGAGCTAACATGCTAACCTGTCTATGATGTGTGTGGCTTCAATGGTGGTGCAAAGCAGATTACTGGGGGGGTCAGAAGCGGTGCTCCAACTGTGGGAGCGGGGGTGGGGATGGGAATTGTTAAGAATTTAGCGATTCCAATTCCATTATCAACACTGCTTATCGGTACAATTCCTTATCAATTCTCATTGAGTGAGAAATGAAACAATACAAATGGGGTGTTTGCATTAACTCTTTCATATCTTCATCCTGAACAGAAGTAAAAAATACCCATGTCATGAAAACTTTGCAAGCTGCAAGTAGCCCCAGTTTCATCTTTTGGTGTGAAATGCAGCCAAACTGTGGAGCTTCTTCCTGACGCCAGGTTGGAAAGCTCAAAACCAAACTACACCGGCCTCACACTGGATGTCCTTGCGTGTCTGGTCCAGCTCTGCAGCACTGTCACTCACACAGCCTCAGTGTGTCTGTTGTCAGCTGATGGAGGTTGCCCGATCTGCCCCAAATATAATGTTAAAACCGTCCAACAATAGAAAGCAATCCAAACCTCCATCTCTGAAGAATAGGCATGTTAAATCCATAAAAACCGGATTTGCATTTAAAAAAAAAAACACGTCACAAACACATAGCCATTCCATCAACCCACCTCGGGTTCAAAAGAAGCTTGATTGTGCAGAAACCTGCCCAGGGAGGAGCTGATATACGCGGACTGAGCCGTCGTCGAGATGAGCGATTTCCTTAACGCTGTTTCTGTTTTGTGAAAGCCACCGGTAATCCTGAAAGAGGGAGTGAACAATCACCTTATGGCAGGATCGGGGGGGACTTGGGGTGAGGATAGTGTGGATGAGAGCGATAGTGAGGGTGTTAAATCACAAAGGAAGCGTGTGTTGAGTCAAGGAAGTGATTCAGATGACAGGCAAGGGAGGGAGAGAGTTGTGCGGAGGAGAACGGATTAGGAAGGTCTTAAGGTGCTTATCAAGTTTAAGGAAGGGTTTGATATTAGGACTGTAGGGCCAGTGGCGTTAACAAAGTTTTTGCGCGATAAAGTTGGAGAGGTGGTGAGAGCGAGAGTCCACACGGATGGTGACTTGATGATTGTGTGTAAGGATGAGATCCAGCAAGGAAAAGCATTAAGGCTCAGCAGTGTGTGTAAGAAAGAAGTTTTGGCTGTCAGTAAAAGAATGAGAGTAGGAGAAGTCTGTAAGGGGGTGATTTATGGAATCCCTTTGAATGAGGATTTGGAAAAGATGAAGGGGAACATGCGTGGTGGACGGGTGCTTGGATTGAAACGTCTTAAAACTTGGAGACAAGGGGAAAAAGTGGATAGTTTATCAGTGTTGGTAGAATTTCAAGAAGAGGTGCTCCCTAAGTTTGTCACTGTGGGTTATTTAAACTATAGTGTGAGACTGTATGTGCCGCCACCTTTACGCTGCTTTAAATGCCAGAAGTATGGACACATTGCCGCCTACTGTAAAGGAAATCTAACGTGTGGGCGCTGTGGAGGGGAACATGACTACGACACATGTGGAACAGGAGTGCGGGAGAAGTGTGTGAATTGTGGAGGTGCACACAGTGTGGGCCACAGAGATTGTGAGGCTAGAAAGAGGGCAGCTGAAATTCAGCAGATCAGAGCAGAGAGGAAGTTATCTTATGCTGAGGCAGCAAAGCAAGTGAGAGTTGAGCCTCAGCTGAATCATGGACCAGGAGTTGTGCAGAGTCTGGCAATAGATGCAGACTCACTGATTGTCAAGAAAAAGTATTTTTTATACTTCATGGCTGAAATTATTAACTGTACTTTCCAAGCGAAGCATAGATCAGAGAAAACTGCTATTGTTGTTAAGAGTGCTGCGAGATACCTGGGAATTAAAGATATTACATGGGAGACAGTGTATGAGGAACTTCAGTTCAGAGAAATGACAGAGAAATCGTCAGCAGTCGGCACAGTCATCAGTCATCGCAGCGATCTTCGTCATCTTCTCAAGCAAGGACCTAAATCATTTATTTCTTACAGTGGAATGCGAGGAGCCTGTTGGCTAATGGCCAGGAGTTTAAAAGATTTGTTTTTGAAAGAGAAGTTAAACCTGATATTATATGTATAGTTGAGACTTGGTTGCTACCACATTTAAACTTTGTTCTAAATGGTTATGTTTGTGAAAGAAGAGATAGACCTGGTGGGGGTGGTGGTGGGTGTGCAACATTCATTAAAGAAGGAATTCCCTATAGAGTTTTGGGGAAGGGTGATGAACTGGAATATGTTGTTATTGAAGTATGGGGTGTTAATGGTAGTTTAGTTGTTGTGAATTTTTACAACCCTTGTCATAGGCTGGAGACGGCTGCGTTAGAAAGGATAGAAGGACAAGATGATAGGAAAATAATCTGGTTGGGTGATTTTAATGCACACAGTTTTCTTTGGGGAGGAAGTAAAATTGATCACAATGGAACAGTTGTAGAAGAGTTTATTGATAAAGGATTGGTGTGGTTAAATGATGGGTCACCTACGCGTATAGGGGTTACAAGGCAATCCGTGTTGGATCTGACCTTGGTTTCTCAAGCTCTGGCTGATCAAGTGAGTTGGGAAGTTTTAAGTGATACAACAATTGGAAGTGATCATTATCCTATTGTTTGCAGACTTGGTAACTGGAGCTGTGACGCGTCGAGGATCTTATATGAACTGTGGAATTTTAATAAAGCAGACTGGACATTGTTTAGATTTTTAAGTGAGAGACACATGAGCCAGATTGATATCGTAGATGATGTAGATGTGCTTAGTGAAAAGGTAACTGTTGCTATAGCAGAAGCTGCAAAATCCTCTATAGGGCAGAGTAAGACAGGAGGTAAGAAGTGGAAGCTGGTTCCTTGGTGGACAGAAGAATGTTCTCAAGCTGTAAAGTCAAGAAATAAGGCCTTCAAAAAGTTTAGAGAGTGTTTTAATATGTCTGAGTTTATTGAGTATAAAAGAGAACAGGCAAAAGTGAGGAAAGTGGTGAGAAAGACTAAAAAGAGCTATTGGCAAAATTATTGTAACACGATAGGGAGACAAACATGTATAAATGAAGTTTGGGGAGTTGTTAAAAGAATGAGTGGGGTGCAGAAGTCTTGGAGCTACCCAGTTCTTGAGAATGATGGGAATGTTGCCGTGAAAGATGCAGAGAAGGCAGCACTAATGGCGAGGACTTTTGCTAAATTACACAGTAGTTTTAACCCGACAAATGATGAGAGAACAAAAAAAGAGGAGACGAAGAAACAGTATCAGCATCTCTTGGAAAATGTAGAAGATTCAAATAGTAGCCTGAACATGTTGTTTTCTTTGAGGGAGCTTAAAAAGGCCATAAACAAAGCAAAAATTACAGCCCCAGGGAAAGACAGAATAAGTTATGCAATGTTGAAACATCTTAGTGACGATGCACTTAATGTATTATTGATATTATTTAATAAAGTGTGGGAGTGTGGTAGAGTTCCAAAATGTTGGAAAATGGCTGTGGTTATTCCAGTTAGAAAGCCAGGAAAAGACCCAACGATAGCATCAAATTACAGGCCAATCGCATTAACGTCACACCTTGGTAAGATAATGGAGAGGATGGTTGTGGAAAGAATGAGTTTTTATGTTGAATCACGCAATCTAGTTTCCCCGTTTCAGAGTGGGTTCAGGAAGGGCAGGTCAACAATGGATCCCATTATAAAATTAGAGAGTGACATAAGGAAGGCACAAGGATGTAAGGAAGTAGTTGCAGCGTTTTTTTTTCGATGTAGAAAAAGCTTATGATATGCTTTGGAAAGAAGGTGTGCTAATTAAAATTCGAAGGCTTGGAATAGATGGAAAGATGTATAAATGGATTAAAAACTTTCTCAGTGATAGAGAGATCCAAATTACAATTAATAGTAGCTTCTCAGAATGTCTGAAAGTAGAAAATGGAGTGCTTCAAGGCAGTGTTACATCTCCTATCCTTTTTTCAATAACGATAAATGACATATTTGAAGGACTAGATTATTCTATTGGAAAATCATTATTTGAAGATGATGGGGCCATCTGGAAAAGAGGAAAGAATGTCTCATCTATTGTGAATGGTTTGCAAAAAGCTGTTGATGCTGTTGAGGTGTGGGTGGGTAAATGGGGATTCAGGTTTTCTGTGGAAAAAACTAAAGTTATGTTTTTCTCATTTAGGAAAATTCAGGAAAGTGTCAAATTTCAACTGTATGGTGAAGATCTAGAAAGAGTTAATTGTGTGCGGTTTCTCGGTATGCAATTTGACTCCAAGTTGACTTGGCAAAACCATATTGGGAAGCTGATTAATAAATGCAAGAAGGCTATAAATATCATTAGGTGTTTAAAGGTGCTGTAGGCAGGATTTTGCTAGTCAGTGCTAATTTTTATGTGTTTTCTTTGGATTAAATGTTAGAGTAGGGCTGGGCGATATGGCAAAAAAAATGATCACGATTTTTTTTTCATATCATTCGATCTCGATTATAATCACGATATGTTATATTGTTTTTAAACCAGTTTTAAAGCATCCGCACTGGAAACTAGAAGTATAGAATAGTTAAACATTGTATTAACAAACTAAGTAAATAGCAATGCAAATTTAAATAATATAAACATAGAAAAATAAGAACAATTTCTGGAAATTTCAATGGAAAAAAAAAATCTAGCACCAAGATAATAAAATCTTGCGATGCACCGTTTTTTTTTCAGTAAAAGAGAAGAACTGAACGATCGTTAGTTACAGTGTGACAGTTTCCAGCCCTGAGGATTTTTGTTGCTATAAAAGATTAAAAAACTAAAGAAACCGCCTGGAGATAATGAAGGTGCTTTAGAATATAAACATTATTTTCAAGTTCTGATGCTAAATATGCTGCTGCCATCATTAATGCTTGCATCAAATGTACAAAATTTAAATAATCGAGATTGGACAGATTAGACTTAAAATGTAGCAGTACAAAACTACAATACACACAAAAAAAATAAACAAAAGTAATTGTTTTTATCCTCTTAGAATGTTGCTCGTATGGTGCAGTGGCCTGAAAAGATGACACTGGCTACGTTTACATGCTGTCAATATTCGTGTTAAGATAAATATTGTGGTTTCTGAAACATAATAACCCCAGGAGATCCTCATTCAGACCACGACGCACAGACGACGCCATGACTGCATTTACACTTCATGCCACTAGGGGTGCTGTTTGCATGTTCAACCTTATTTTACACAGACACCACAGAAGAAGCAGGGCGCTGCAGCGCTGCAGGCTCTCTCTGCATGTTGTTAGAAGAAGAGTGTTAGCGGCAAGAAGTGGAGATATGTTCAATGATGCGATGCACCGTTTTTTCAGTAAAAGAGAAGAACTGAACGATCGTTAGTTAAACTGTATCACAAGTAGTTCCTACTAAAAAGACCAGATTCTTTGCGGATCGGTGTGCTAGCAGCGGTGAGCTAGCAGCAGTGCGGGTGGAGCAGCCTTTCCTGTCAGCAGCAGCCTCATCTTCAGAGGATAACGCCGAGGCATGGCTGACTTCATCTGCTTCGCTGCCCTCAGCTCCACGTTCAGCTCCATCTCTGGTTACTTCTCAGACAACTTTCAGGCGGAAGTTGAGCAGGAAAAAGCCGACTTTGATTGGCTGTGGTCACGCACATTTCTGCCTTGTCTGATCGAGAAAATGTGCCCCCAGCTGATCACCGTGATCGACTGGAAATTAATCGCGATCAACAATCACGATCATATAATCGCCCAGGCCTATGTTAGAGTATCCATTGATAATCCTTTAGGAGCGTAGCATAATTGCACTACCGCGAGGGCGCAGTGTTTCCATCTGTCTCTGTTCTGAGCTGAAAAGGAATCTCACAGCTCCAGGTATCTTTGACCAATCAGAAGAGACCATGAGACTCTAATCGTGATTGGTCGAGGGGCGTTCGTCGCACGTTCTTGTGGGAGGGGCTTAACTTGCGTAAGGGCGTGATGTCAGAGAAAACAGGACAGGATTGGCTGTGCTGGGTTTTAAATGGCCATCTTAGATAGGTCAAATTGCCATCTTGCTTAGGTAAACCTAAGCAAGATGGCGGAGATGTGGAATCCTACCTACAGCACCTTTAAGTAGTAAGGAATGGGGGGGAGATATGATTTCAATGAAAAGGTTATATGCTGGATTAATTAGATCTGTCATTGATTACGGCTGTATAACTTATGGGTCTGCAGCAAAATCTGAACTACAGAAGCTAGATGTGATTCAAAGTACAGCACTTAGACTTTGTTCTGGAGCACTGAGATCATCTCCAGTGTGTGCGCTTCAGGTGGAAGTTGGGGAAATGCCGTTTGAGTTGAGGCGTCTGCAGCTGACATTGGCATATTATGTGAATTTAAAAGGACATAAGGATAATCATCCAACTAAGAGTGTACTTGTACCATCATGGGAGAACTCGAAAATTAAGAGAGAGACTTTGGGTATAGGGGTGCAAGGAAAAGCAGTAAAAGCTGGTATTGCAAATCTAGAGTTAAGTCCATCGATCATGTGTCAGCCGCACCCACCATGGTTGTTACCAGCTCCAGATGTTGATACTTCATTGCACGAGAAAGTTAAGAGTTTTAAAGGTGCCTTAAGGAGTTTGCACGTTTTATGCGAAACAGCGCCCCCTGCAGGCCTTGGGCGTAATGCAGCTTAGTGAAAAACTCGTCCCTGTGGCTCGTGTGCACGGACGAGGGGGACTCCGTCTTCGCTCGTTTAGTAGCGCTCAAGTAAGATTTAAGTTTCTTTTACCTGGTGGAGTCTGTGCTGGAGCTGTGGCAGTGCTAGAAGCCAGTCTTTTCTTACTTTCTGGAAGCTCCTGCTCAGTTGTTGCTCACTAAGCATCTGGTGGAGTAATGGTGGACAAAGTGAAACTGAACAAGCCGGAGCGCGCATTACGTCATTCCTTTCAAATTCTCCCCAAAAAAATGCTGGTGCCGGACCGGCACTGTGACTTTTAAGTGACAATTTAGCACTGTTAGAGGTACTTGTAATGAATATGTCAGGGCACATTGTACACATCATTAAAAATGTGTAATATATTTATGGTGGAAAATAAGTATTTTTAAGGTTGTAAAACTCCTTAATGCACCTTTAAGGGAGACAGTGGCCAATTGGCAATGAGATATATAAATAATTATTATGGATATTTACAGATATTCACTGATGGCTCAAAAGATCCAGAGTCGGGGGCTGTTGCTGCGGCATGTGTAATACCAGAGTTTGATGTTAGGGTGTCTGCAAGAGTGTCTGACGTTGTATCTGTATATACGTCTGAGCTGGTAGCAATTATTATGGCACTACAATGGGTGGAACAGGTTAAACCACTCAGAGCAATAGTCTGCACAGATTCGTTGTCAGCATTAGAAAACTTTAAATCAGGTAATGTCAGTGAACGAAGTGACCTTGTTGGTGAAATATTGGTTCTTCTCCAGTCTATTCAAAATTTAGGAACTCACATCAGATTTGTTTGGGTTCCAGCTCATGTGGGCCTGGATGGGAATGAGCTGGCGGATAAGTGTGCAAAGTGGGCCTTAAGAGGAAGTACTGTCTCCATTGATTGTAAACTGTCTAAATCGGAGGTCAAGTCAATAATTAAAAAAACACATAAGGAATTTGTGGCAGGACAGATGGGATGAAGAGTCCAAGGGGAGGGCTTATTATAATTTGAATCCAAAGGTTGGTTTGGGTCGTCGGAGAATAAGGTTGAGGAAAGAAGAAGTAATATTCACAAGATTGAGAATAGGACATACGGGTCTGAACAAAACACTGCAGTTAATGGGGAAACACAACTCTGGAGAATGTAATGAGTGTCATGAAGCAGAAGCCATAGAGCACGTTCTGATTAGATGCAGAACCTATGAAAGAGAGAGAAGAGTTTTTAAAAGTAAGGTTGAGGACGAGAAGGTGATCTTCAGAGTGAAGGAAATTTTAGACAAGTCATCAGACCATGCAGTTGTTAAGTATTTATTTGAATATCTTAGGAGGACGGGGTTAATGAATAGAATCTCGGTTTTATTTATTTATTTATTTATTTATTTATTTCCCCCTGCAGCTTGCATGCTACAGTTTTTCACTGTTAGTTTTGTGAGCCATAACTGTGAGAGTTCATTCACTCATTCATCAGGAGGGTGGCGGTAATGCGCTGAGATAGCCGCGTCTGCTGTATAACAGCTAAAGAAGAAGAAGAAGAAACCCGCCCAATCTGGCAACACGGCCGCTCAGGTCATGGAGCTTTGATTTGTGCAATTTTGGTGTCGTTTGACTTTCCTACAATGAGTAAGTACAACATTGTTCATTCTTTAATGCATAAAAAAAATGTGAAGGCAAAAACACGAAACAGATTTTATTTTGAAATCACTGATTTAGGAACACGTATCTACTTTACATCTGGCACCCGACTTGTTTCTGTTTAGATTGAAGCAGCGGGCTCCGAAGTGAGGAAAAATATGATCCTTGCTGAAAGTTTCCGGTCCACTGCTGAAGCCCGGACTCATGCCTGCATATAAAAAACAAATGTGGACCTTCAAGATTTCTATTTGAGGACCCCTGGACTACAGGTTTCAGTCGGGTTTTCAACATCTGTTGGGCACAAGTTAACGGGGAAGCCAGTTAATCCGAAACACCCGTTCACAGTCATGGTCTTTGTCAGTCACGTGTCCTCGGTGGCAGACACACCCCCAGGCGCCATATTGGATGTATCACTCGTGTAATCAAACAGCAGTTAGCAAGGAGCTTATGGCGACTCGACCCCACTGTACTTGACTTGGTTTTTGTTGCTTCCACCGGCCTTTTATGTCTCCATGGATACCGTTCTCAGTGGGCGGCTAAACTAGGAGGCGGTATAAAGACAGTAAAAAGTCCGCTGCTCAGCAAAAGAAGACGGGATGCAAATAAGCAACAATGGAGGACGCGGATGCTGTCGTGTGTCTTTTTCTTTGTTTGTCACTTTTTATTGCGAGAAGGTGGAAGGAAGAGAGTCAGAAAAAGCTTCAAGCAGTGAGAGATAAGACGAACAAAAAGTACCGAAGAGTCTGGGAGGCTCTGCAGCGATATGAAGCTGAAGATGAGGCGTTCAGAGCTGTGAGGAGATGACGGCTCTGGGTGAGTTACCACTCTGGAACTGGAGTTATTTAGTCAGGTTTGTGCTTTAGATTGCTGTATTTGCGTCTTTTTAAAGATCAGTTTGGAATCTGCGAAGAATCCTGTAGGCAGTACTTTTTCAGTGATTAAAAGTGGCTACATCAATTAAAAAAGCACATTTCTGTTTTGTCCTATTGTCAGCAACGCTCAGAGGAGTTTTAAATGCCGAGATAAGATTTCAGATCCTTGGTTGAACATCCATGTGGTGCACACAACAAACCCAGAAAAAGCAAGAAGAGTTTAAACAATTAGATTAATAGCCCATCTTCAACAACTACCATTTTTGTTGCATTTGGGGGATCCAGGTTCACAACACCTTCCCTACATCAACTGCCCATGAAGCTAAAGCAGGCTGGCTCAAACAGAAAAGGGAACTGTTGATATTAAGCTCCACATTAGCCATTGGGGGACCAATAATGTCTTGCCTGGTCACATTTTTAGGCTTTAAGGAGATTATCATTTCAGATTTAATGATTTTAGATATTATTTTTGGGAGTTAGTTGTGGTATCTACAGTAGTAGCAGTCATGCCTCATTCCAAGATCTATTGAAAAGTCCAAATTAGATTTTTATTTTCATGTGATTACATTGCATATGCTCTGTCTCTTTCAGCAGACTCTCCTATTGGGAGCGGCTCGACGATGCAGGCCTGTCGTCTGGACCCACATCCGAGCTGCGCAATGGTGGGATGAAATCGTTCCCAGCTTCTCCACCGAGCAATGGATGCAGAACTTCCGCCTATCAGAGGAAACCTTCAACTCCCTCTGCCATAAGATGCGCACATTTATGGAGCGACAAGACACTGCCTTTCGTCTCTGTGTGCCTCTGAGGAAGAGACTGGCAATAGCGCTGGCAATAGCATACCAGAATACACACGGCGCTGCGTGTGAAAGTCAGTAAAAGGCATCGGCATGTTATTTGTGAGGACTCGCCGATACCAGCGTTTTAGTGCGGTATCGGTGCCGCTGCCGCTGCCGATACTGGTATTGGTATCGATGCAACACCATCAGGAAGTGTGTCTTTGTCTCCAGTTGTCTGTGTGGACAGAGCCGACACAACCTGTCCTCTTTTGGGCAGCCAGGTCTGACTGTGTCTTTAAAATCACTCATGCTGTAATGTTTAGATATAAGATGATGATAAATAAATAAATTTATGAATTTATAAATGTATAAATTTCAAAATGTATTTATTCGAAAAACTTTCCTACTTGCCTTGATGAAAATGCCGAGATCAAAGACGCATGAAGGGAAATATGGAGAACAGTGGAAGGTGATGCCGTTCCGTCTCACCGCTGCAACCCAGGCCTTCCGTCGCCTCTTCGTTATTTCCTCAACCTGCTGTCCATAACCTCTTTTCCAAGCTGGACCGAAAAACTTGTACATTCTCGTCAACCTTTCTGCCATTTCTTTCAAGTGATTTAGTAAGGCAGCCTTTCACACAACAGGAGCGTCCCATTTTATCACTGGTCACCAGTTGACAAGGAAACCGGTTAATTCAAAACTGCACATTTACTGCTTTATCACTGTAAAACATTCACATCCATCACATCATGACTTTGTCTTGTTTCCCTCCAGAGCGTCCCCAGCGCCACAGTGGTGACCAGAAGACGACTTCCAGTCTGGAGCAGGAGGAACATGAAACTTCACACATTAAAGAGGAGGAGGATCCTGTGGAGGTGACTGCGACTGATGGTGGTGGTGACGGTGACAGATCCCACCACTCCGAGAGAGACTTGACCACCCGGCAGCTAACTGCTGCTGCAGTGCAAATCTTCAGCGAGCTTGAACACACCATGGCCCGATATGAAGAGGAAATCGATCGTAGGCGCAGACTACCGGAAATCATCTTGAACCCTCAAATCAAGTTACACAGAACAGGTACGGAGAAGTCTGAATGAACACATGAATTGACTGCTTGAGGATCTCCGTCATTATGGCTAAACGTTTGGTTTTTCCTCCGCAGACACAAACAGGATTTATGTCTGTTGTGTTTTTTATACTTTAATCAGCTTTATTCAGCAGACTAGTAATTCCAAACACAGTCCCACTTCTTGTCCACTTTCTACTTCAAGTCAACCACACAACGCCCCCTCTGGAGTGGAAGTGTAATCCCTGCAACAGCACAGCGTTACCCCGTGTTTCCACTGGTCGCGACACAAATTTTTTTGTTTGAGATTACATACAAAGTCAATTTAATGACGCGATTGCCGCTCAATCTTGAGCGGTGGGCGACGGGCGGCAACGGATGGCGCGCCGGGTGGCCAGCGCGAGCGTTTCCAGCGAAAAATTGGCGCGCCCATTGACTTGCACTGCCACTCGCCACCGCTCGATGATCACCGCCCGCCGCGTCATCGCTAGACGCTCGTCGCTCGAGTTGAAATAATTGAATTTTTAAAGCCAATTTGCGCCAGGACAGCCTATCAGCGTGGAGGTCTTCACGGACGTGCTGACGTAGGTCATGCAGGGCTCCGACCATGCAAAGCAGTTGGCGTGATGCCAAGGCGTGCGCAATCTCATTTGTTGAGCGCTTCAGGTGGAAACCGGGCGTCAGCCTGAAGTAGCACTTGAACCGGCCTTTGTCCAGGCGCAGCTCCTGCAGAAGACGGTGGAACTCAACAAGCTCATCCCGCCTCCGTAGGATAGCTTGAGTCCAGAAGCCAGAGCTGACTTCCCCATGCCAAATACAGAGCAGCGATGGTCGCAGTCGGAGCTATCTCGGTCGATCTCTCTCTCTCTCTCTCTCTCTCTCTCTCTCTCTCTCTCTCTCTCTCTCTCTCTCTCTCTCTCTCTCTCTCTCTCTCTCTCTCTCTCTCTCTCTCTCTCTCTCTCTCTCTCTCTCTCTCTCTCTCTCTCTCTCTCTCTCTCTCTCTCTCTCATGTTCGACAGTGAAATGATTGGCGAGCTTGGAGTGACGTGATGACGCGGTAAGGGTTTTTTTGCATATTTGTACCAGCGATAACACTCGTGCATCTGGCGTGGCGCGATTTCATTTGTCCTGCGAATGCTGTTGCGTTCATTGCATCCGGTGGAAACGCGGCCTTGGACGTCAGGAAACATAGCATTTTCTTTTTCCCCCAAGGAAATATTCCTTCTCAACTCAAACTGAAATAGCTGCCAGAAGTGTAAAAATGTACGTTCACTGCTCATCCAAGGTTCTCATCCAGCAATAACGATTAAAGGCTGTCAACTTAACACCCATCCGCCTCCTCTTTTGACGACTTCCACTGTGTGCTATTTTTAAAACGTTTATGAAAGTTTTCAATTTCACCTCTTGAATCCCACTTTATTTATTTTATTATTTATTTTTTTGTTTTTTATCTGGAACTGTTAAACTAATCTTTTTCTAATGGTTGGAACCGGATTAGCTGGAACGCCCAGCGGGGCGGTACGTCCCTCACCCAGCCGCGAAACGCCTCCGGAGGAGTAAAGATGGCGCCGCTGTGTCTGGCAGGCCGCTTTCTCCTCTGTGTCCTGCTGTCCTTTGGATTTGTAGTCGTGTCATCGGCCGTTACATATGACCGAGCGACGCTTCTAGAACTGCGTTTTCCGTTTAATCATCCTGTTAACGGGAAATTCTACAACCCTCCGCCACCACTGCTGTCATCAATTCCTGCCTTCCTCAGTCGCCCTGCCTGTCGGCATCCAGGCAGTAAGCGCCGCAGAAGATGTGGTCGGAGAGGAGGGCTACATGTCAAGCTTCGATCCTACCTGAACCTGCCTTGGACTAGTGAGCTGATTGGACCTGCCTGCGCCGTCCCCAGTAGAGCTCGGGAATGTTGCCGCTGGCTTCTTCCGGTTGGCCCGGACTCCGCCATCTCTACCCCAAGTTGGTGTTGGTGGGAGAAGTCCTGGAAAACCTCCGCCCGATTACTCGTATGACAGCGCTGCCTGCTGCCTCGTCCTCGCTCCGCATGGGGTTTTGCAACGCCAGATCGATCAACAAGAAAATGTTTGTCTTCAATGATATCATCTCCTCCCGCAATCTGGATTTCTTCTTCCTCGTGGAAACGTGGCTGCCACCAGGTGATGTTAGTCTGTTCTCGGAGCTCCTCCCCTCCGGCTACCTGTTCCTAAACTCCCCGAGACAAACGGGAAGGGCTGGAGGGATAGCCACCGTATACAAGCAGTCCTTGAACTGCCGCCAACTGTCCACCAGGGGGTACTCCAGCTTTGAGCTCCAAATGTTTGTATTGACTCTGCCCTGTCCCATTCTGTGTGCTGTCATTTATCGGCCACCTAAACTGAAAAAGGATTTCCTGAGTGAGTTTTCCAAGTTTCTAGCGGAGTTTATGCCAAAGTTTGATAACATCCTAATCTGTGGGGACTTTAACATCCATGTCTGCTGCTCCTCAGATGAGTTGGCCAATAACTTTAAATCTCTCCTAAACTCTCTGGATCTCACACAGTCTATATCTGGTCCCACTCACAGGTTAGGTTGTACATTGGACTTAATTATTTCTCGGGGGATCACAGTATCAATCTGTGAGTTGTCAGCTCTTCCCATCACTGATCACTCTCTTATACAGTTTGGCATCTGCGCTGTTCCACCTGCGCCCACGCCAACTGCCCCCCAATGTCGCCGCTTCTTTACCTCATCTGCTGTAAAGGACTTTTCGACTGCCTTTTCTGCATCTGGCCTTTGCTCTGCTCCTGAACTGACATCTCCTTTATGTCCAGACTGCTTCCTTTCCGCCTTCCACTCCACCTGCTCCCAGATCCTGGACTCTGTAGCACCTTTTAAGACTGTGACTACTAGATCTACCTCTGTCCCCTGGCTCAATGACACAACTCGAGCCCTGAGGCGTCGTTGCAGACAAGCGGAGCGCAAATGGAAGAAATACAGGTTACAAGTGTCACTGGACATTTTTAGGGACAGCCTCATCGCCTTTCAGAGGGCAGTAGGGGATTCTTAAAGGCAGTACCTCTCCAATCTCATCAGGAACAATAGCCACCGCCCTGGAGTACTGTTCAAAACCATTAATTCTGTAATTAACCCTGTGTCTGTTGCTCTGAACGACGTTTCTGAACAAACCTGCAATGCTTTTAAGCAATATTTTTTGGACAAAGTTATGTCTATTCGGCAAGCGATTACACCTGTTCCTACAGCCTTCACATCCATTTCTGCTGCACAATGTGTGTTTGAGAGTTTTGACCCTGTTACTCTTGTGGACCTCAAAATAGCTGTCCAGGGGTTGAAGTCTACAACCTGTGCACTAGACACTGTCCCTACTCATATTATGAAGGAAGCTGTTGACATCTTAGGCCCATGCCTTGTTTCCTTCATAAACAGCTGTTTTAGTTTGGGCATTGTGCCAGCTGCTCTCAAGCACGCCATCGTAAAACCATTGCTTAGAAAACCCGGCCTGGATCCCTCCCTCTTATCTAACTTCCGTCCTATCTCTCACCTGCCTTTTTTGTCCAAACTGATGGAGAAGCTTGTTTTTTCGCAGCTTCTCTCTAACCTTAATTCTTATGGCATTGCGGACAAATTTCAATCAGGCTTCAGGTCGAGACATAGCACCGAGTCTGCGCTGTTGAGGGTCCATAATGATATATTGACAGCTCCAGACAACAGAAGTTCTGTTGTCTTGGTGTTATTAGATCTAACCGCTGCCTTTGATACCGTGGATCATTCCATCCTCATTTCCAGACTTCAACACACTGTAGGCCTGCAGGGTGCGGTTCTCAACTGGTTTTCCTCTTATCTCTCAAACAGATCTTTCACGGTACATATAAATGAGTTTGCGTCTTCTGTTGCTCCTCTCTCGTCTGGAGTGCCTCAAGGCTCTATCCTTGGTCCCATTCTGTTTTCATTATATATGCTACCGCTTGGTCGACTTATCTCCAGTCACAACATCCAATTTCACTTTTATGCAGACGATCTCCAGATTTATCTTCCAGTTATCTATAATGATCGCTCTGCGTTAGATCCCCTCAATAACTGTCTCCACGCCATCAAACAGTGGTTGTCACAGAATTTCCTTCATTTGAATGGGGAAAAGACTGAATATATCCACTTCGGTTCTGACCCAACCCACAGTTCCCCAGATTTTGGTTCATCCACCCCACAATTTGCTTCTGCTGTTAGGAATCTGGGTGTGATTTTTGACAATGGACTTAACTTTGAAAAGCAGATCAGTTCTGTTGTGAGGGCGGGCTTTTTCCAACGAAGGCTTCTGAGCAGAGTGAAGCCATTCTTGTCTCGGGCAGATTTAGAGAAGGCCGCTCATGCTCTCATCAGCTCAAGACTTGACTATTGTAACGCCCTTTACGCTGGGCTGAATCTCTCACTCCTCCATAAACTTCAGTTGGTTCAGAACGCAACAGCTCGTCTCATCTCCACCTCCTCAAAATACTCACACATTACTCCGGTCCTTCAAGCTCTCCACTGGCTTCCGGTGCGGTTCCGAGTCCAATACAAGATTCTGGTGTTTGTGTTTATGGCTACTAATGGGTATGCCCCCCCTTACATCTCAGAGCTGTTGCAAATTTATCAACCTGCCAGGACTCTACGCTCGTCAAGCCACACCTCCTTGGTTGTCCCCAGGGCAAGATATAGAAAGTTTGGTGACCGCTCTTTTGCTGTTCTTGGCCCGAAGCTCTGGAACTCTCTTCCTCTGCATTTAAAGTCTATCACTGCACTTAATGTTTTTAAATGTCATCTAAAAGCGCACCTTTTTCATTTAGCGTTTGATGTTTAGCCCCTTTTAGTACTTTGTTTCTTAACCCTTTAAGCTCGGGGCCATTTTCGCCTAAAAGGTCAACTAAAGACGTACCCAAAGTAAACTGAATGCTGTTCTTGAACTGTTTGGAGTACATGCATGGTTGGGGTCTCATTTGAAAGCTGACAACCTGTATTTTCACCCAGTGCAGTCAGAATTACTCTGGGTGCTACTGCCACAGATTTATTTATGTTGCAGCACACTGAATTAGGATGAATTTCATTCTCGCCTGAATTTTTTCCCTCTTAAAACACCTGGAAATAAGTCTGGAAGCACTGTGCGAGCTTGAAAACACAATTTTGCTAAAGCCTGGGGTCTTACATAGTTCAGGTCAAAATGTCAGAGCAGTAATACAAGAAATGAGTGTTTCACACATGTATTTGTACTGCTATGCCCCGGCGGGGTCAATTTTGGACATCCTCTGTATACCCCCTGGATGCCCTCTGTACAATGGTATATGTTGGTTTTTGGCCCGTTTTTACATTATTTTCACTCTAAAAACTCATAAAGTACTCAAAAAATCACTTCAGAGAGGCTTCAGTGTGGGATAAGGCCCTCAGATTGAGAGGAGCAGGGACAGACAGCAGGTGCATCACTCAGCAGATGTCTGAGAAGTCACAAAACCCCGCTCGCGGGCCAGCCAGCCATTCAGCAAGCTCATTGGCTACCAGCCCTGTCAGTCAAACGTTTCTACCGACGTGATTGGCTCAGAATACGTTGATTACGAGTGATGACGACCGATGACGTGGGTCCATCATTTTCGGCAGCGGTTGGCTGGTTAGCCATCGGAGGGCGGGATAAGTCACTTGATTGGTTGAAAAATGACGAATAAGCAACGGAAACCGATCAGTCGCCATATTGGATATCCTCAGAGTGAGGGAGAGATGTCAGTACCTGATCCGTACCCGGAACACGATCCGTACCAGACGCTTCTGCGCATGTGCCCTCATCATCACGACATGATTTACGGCGAGACAGCTCGTTACGGCAACTCTACTGGGACAAACTTTATTAAGGCGTATGTCCGTTTAAAGTTTAGCAAAATTACATACTTAAAAAACGATCTGTGTGTCTGTCTAGTTTAGAAAGATAAATTTATCCTATTATCTCACACAGAAATGATCATTTAAACATCTTATATTAAAAATACCATCAAGCTAAACTCTAAATGGTTAAACAAAGCCAGGTAATTTTATTTGTAAAGCCATTTTTACAAATAATTTGTCTGTAATCGCTTTACACAGCATCATAACAACATCCTCTGCCCTTATACCCTCACATCCACTGAGATAAAACTCCCAAGAAAACTCTCAACCACGAATGATGGAAGAAAACTCAGTGTGAGCAACAGAGGAGAGATCCCTCTGCAGGACGGGCACACGATCAGCAGATGAGACAGACAAGAAAACAGTTTACAACACAGGGAGGACATGCCAAATGAAGACTAAAATATATATTAGCGTCCTCAGTCAGTCTCAGCAACGGAATACATTATGAAAATTATTTATTACACAGTAATTTTTATTTCAAAGTTTTGCTTGTGATTAATTTAATACTTATCGACATCACCCACATTGTTTTATCACTTTCTTTATGTGGACAGTGTTATCCGACTAAACCAAGGGCTGCACATCTGCTTTTATTAACATTAATTGTGAAAAGAAGCTTTAAAAAGAATGTAATCATAATAGACTGTTGAATCGGAAGGCTTTCACTGTGTGTCACAACACACACTTCAGTTCAGCTAAATGTACCTGTGGTGAATGGAGCCTCTCTGGACAGTGAAGTCTGAGCCTCTGCAGTCCTCCTGCAGGCAGTGTCCCATTCTCCAGGGCCTGGTACCTGGCTCTCCACACTTTATGACTTTGTACATTATCAGACAGATGTGATGTTACACCAACACAGTTTCAATAGTAAACATCTGACACACAACAGTTGCGTAATTTCATTACATCACACTATTACACAGACCAGAGAAAAGTCTTGTCGCTGCAGTTATTTTTAATTACATTTGATTACACTCAACTCCAGTGTGCAGAGAACAAATCCACAGACAACAAAATGTAATTTGCATTTATGAATAAGAGAAGGAATTTATTTCAAACATTTAAAAAATGAATTGAAAAACAAAGAACAGAATACAAACAAAAAAGGTCTGAAAAGGAGCAAGGAATAACAAAACTTATTCAATTTCTATGTAATATTATTTAGCAGTGTAGTATTGTAAGGCTGGTGTATCTATGTGCAAACTGTAATCCCATTACTCTGTCTCAGGTTGTGGATAAAGGATGCTGTGGTCAAAATGTTGAAGCTCTGAGTCTTCTTGTACTGAGTCGTGGTCTTTGAGGCCCAGATGCTGGGGAGGGGAAGGGCTCCCACTTGAAGCAGGGCTCCAGGACTCCAGGATTCCAACCAGAGCCAAGCTGTTCCTGGTCTTGGTCTTGTTTAGTCCCACCACAGAAAACACACTGCATCTGCACCGGAGTGGGGCAGGACCAGGACCAGCCCTGTGATGGTGACAAACTTCTGGGACAGGTTTAGCCCCATCATCTATGAAGACTGGACAAAGAACAGAGGGAATCAGCTCTTAAATGTTACTGTTTTCTTGTTTTCCTTTCACTGAATCAGCAAACAACAAAGCTGTTCGAGTTCTGTCGTCCTGAGGCGATTTTGATCTTGATAAAACCTGTTCCCTCTTTCCTCCTGCCACTGGCCCTGTCTTATCAAACCTCATGTTGGTTTATTAAACCTACAGGAGTGAACCAGTGACTGTCTCCGAACAGGTTAATATCACAAACAAGTGTATTGTAATTCCCCTTTTTTAACATGTGAAAACAAATCGTTAACAAGTGACCATAAAACTGTTCTTAAGTTCTACACATACAGGACTGTCTCAGAAAATTAGAATATTGTGATAAAGTTCTTTATTTTCTGAAATGCAATTAAAAAAACAAAAATGTCATACATTCTGGATTCATTACAAATCAACTGAGATATTTCAAGCCTTTTATTATTGTAATATTGCTGATTATGGCTTACAGCTTAAGAAATGAATGTGCTTTCAAACTGCACTCTGTGAACAGCCTGCTCTTTGAGAAATGTCTTTTTGTGTCTTACCCTCCTGATGGAGGGTGTCAATGATGGACCTCTGGACAGCAGTCAGATCAGCAGTCTTCCCCATACTTGTGATTTAGTTTACTGAACCAAGCTGAGTGTTTTTCAAGGCTCAGGAAACACTTGCAGGTGTTTCGAGTTATTTAGACGATTCAAGTGATTAGTTAAATAGCCTACTAGTATACTTTTTCATGATATTCTAATATTTTGAGACAGGATTTTTGAGTTTTCTTAAGCTGTAAGCCATAATCAGCAATATTAAAATAATAAAAGGCTTGAAATATTTCAGTTGATTTGTAATGAATCCAGAATGTATGACATTTTTGTTTTTTTAATTGCATTTCAGAAAATAAAGAACTTTATCACAATATTCTAATTTTCTGAGACAGTCCTGTAGACAGGAATTATTGAATGCATAGTAACTGTAGAGATATGTCTGTTTAGTTTTATTTGATCACATTTCAGCTTGCAAACGAACTCATAAGAACAACAGGTGTATCCCAAAACTGATAAACAATAGTGAATCCTGCTCTGGAGTCCCTGATTGATCAGCATCGATACAGACCAGATGGTAACAAGGAGCAGCGGCTGTGAGGACAGAGTGAAGCTGCTTCACTAATTAAGCATGTAACCCTCCGAATAGGGCCCACAAAGCGCTCAAAACGCCTTAAAATGTTCTCACAACAGACATAAACTAATAAGAAAATGTAATTATAACTTTAAGAGCATAAATACTGAAAACACACATACCTGACGGCGTTAGTTCATCTCTGCACGGCCTCTGAGACGAAACTAAACGATCGCGAGTTCACAGGCTGAACAGGTAGATCACAGATCACTTTTGAGCCGAAATCTAAAACAAAGTCCCTGAAAAGACATTTCAGCGGGAGAAATGGAGGATGTGGCGTGGGAGCGTGTGAATCCGGCCAATGTGTGACAGTTGGCAGCAATTAAAATATATATTTTTATAGTTAATTACCACCGCAGAGTGTCGTAAAATACGCCCACTTCTGCGCATGTGCGGGGTGCTGACGCATGCGCAGAGGCGTCTGGTACGGATCGTGTTCCGGGTACGGATCGGGTACCGACAAGAGACGTCTGGATGTTTTTATCTGATAAAAAAATGGATTATTATCGGACGCGCACGCGGAGAGACGTGCCGCGTGCACGCGCGGTGGCGCGTCTAATTCTGGATTATTTGCTTATTTCAAGACATGTTTTGGACAAAAGGCTATACTTTCTAGCTTTGCCTGGATGCATACGCTTGCACTGTGGCAGTTTTTGCTGGATTATCTGGATTATGGATCATCTGTGATCAGTTATGAGCCTCCAAAGGTGAGTTGCGCTGTTTACTTAATTTGCTGTATGTTGGACAAATGTGTTTATATTACCCGCTGTGGTAATCACATCTGAAAGTGGTTTATACCAGCGGATTCATGAGAATATCAGCTTTCTAACGGTACATAGTACGTCTGTGGAATATGCAAAATAATTAATAAATGATCGGGAGAAGTTGACCGGCCCGCCGGCGGGCCGGTCTGAGCTTAAGGGGTTAAAGTGTTTTTACTTATTTATTTTGTTTTACTCTGTTAAGCGCCTTGTGCTCCGTTTGGCAATTGGAAGGCGCTTTAGAAATAAAATTTGATTGATTGATTGATCTTTTATCTTGTACTTGTTTTGTCCCTGTAGAGTTCCCACAGCACCATGATGGAAGGGAGGAGCAGCTCTATGAACAGGACACACAATTTTGTCAAGAACAGGGAGAACAAGAACCTCCACAGATCCATGAAGGAGAAGAACCAGGACCTCCACAGATCAAAGAGGAAGAAGAAGAACCAGGACCTTCGCAGATGGAAGAGGAGGAAGAAGAACCAGGATTTCCACAGATCAAAGAGGAAGAAGAAGAACCAGGACTTCCCCAGATCAAAGAGGAGGAAGAAGAACCAGGACTTCCCCAGATCAAAGAGGAGGAAGAAGAACCAGGACTTCCCCAGATCAAAGAGGAGGAAGAAGAACCAGGACTTCCACAGATCAAAGAGGAGGAAGAAGAACCTGGACCTTCACAGATCTAGGAGGAAGAAGAACAAGAATCAGGACTTCAACAGTTTACAGACGACCTGGAGAAACCACAATCTCCACAGGAAACATGTGGTGCAATTGTCTGTGAAAAAAACAAATTATGTTGGAAGGTACGAAGGGTCAGTGGTAAGAAGAAACCCATGAGAACTCAGACAGGTGAGAAGCCACATCTTTGTGAAAAATGTGGGAAAAGTTTCAGAAAACGGGATAATTTCTCCGTCCACATGAGAATTCACTCAGGTGAGAAGCCACATTCTTGTGAAACATGTAGGAAAAGTTTCAGTACAAAGGGTAGTTTGTCAGTCCACATGAGAACTCACACAGGTGAGAAGCCACATCCTTGTGAAACATGTGGGAAAAGTTTCAGTCAACGGTCTACTTTGTTGACCCACATGAGAACTCACACAGATTGGAAGCCACATCCTTGTGAAACATGTGAGAAAAGTTTCAGGAGACGGAGTCATTTGTTGGCCCACATGAGAACTCACACAGGTGAGAAGCCACAAACTTGTGAAACATGTGGGAAAAGTTTCAGTACACGGGGTAGTTTGTCTGTCCACAAGAGAATTCACACAGGTGAGAAGCCGCATTCTTGTGAAACATGTGGGAGCAGATTCACTCATCGTAAATCATTTCTGCACCACCTGGAAAGCCACATGGAGATGAGTTCATGAAATATTCTATTGGAGATCTCACAGGAAGTCCAGCTTAATCCCCAAATGATAAGATAACCACTTGAAAGAAAACATTGCTCATTTAGAAACTGTTCCGACTGTTCTTTGTTTTTTTTTTTCTTTATGAATTTTTTGTTTTTTGAAATTTCAAGGAATGCAATTAAAATTTTAACATGAATCCAATGAGTTTTGGTGTTCCTGCTTCAGCATTCCAGCATGTGAAACTTGCTGTCATGTGTTCAATGTGGGGAAAACAATTTTAAAGCTCGTGTCTGTAGTTTCTGTTTGTTTCCAATGTATGTATCATTTTCTAATGGTGCGTTCACACCGGACGCGTTGTGAGCGGCGCTTTTCTATGCAAAGTCTATGGTGGACGAGCGTCATGGAGCGGTGGGCGGCGGGGCAGCGCGTCACGAGCGTCGCGTGTCGAGCGTCGACGCCCACGACGCGCGTCGCTTTTTGAGAGTTGGGAAAACTGAACTTTCGACATGCTGCCGCTGGGCGTCAACCAATCAGAGACGATCCCTCCAGTGTTATGTCACTACGAGTGATCCGAGCAGCAATGCGGGCCAGCCAATGTTGCCAACTTGACGACTTTCTCGCTAAATCTGGCGACTTTCCAAAGCCTCTTGGCGACTTTATTCTTTGTTTTGTGGAGTGTTTCAAGGAGACAGGCGGTGAGATCCAGCAGAGACCTGTGCCACTTTTCACATCTCAGCCAGAGTCTGCTTCCCAGAATCCCCCTTGTGCCAATCCAGTGTCGCCTCACAAAACTGAGACAGACATTAATTTTATTCTTGAACCAATTGAAGATGCTGATTTAGAGGATAAAGTCAGAATTAACATGTAAATTATGTGATTTTTTTTTTTTACTGCTTATGTAACACTGATATACGATATAATTTCCATCACAGACCTGCCAGGAGAGACACCACTGCCTGGAGCTGCAGCTCCTCGGGCCACTCGTGCTGGACCAGTTAAAGCTGGTGACCTGATTCATCTGCTGGACCACAGTCGGTGGACACAGCCGATGAAGGATGCCACTGATGCTCTGCTGGTGAAGCACTGTGGGACAAAAGACATGTTGAGGAGAGTCGATGCTGAGAATGTATCCATGGTGCAAAGTACCTGCACTGACCCCAACAGCCTTCTTTATCCCACAACATGGCAGCAAATCTCCAGATCTGTGAAACACCACCAGTGTTCCTGTTCTACACCTCCTCCACCAGTCCTCAGCCCTCCATCAGGCCCAGAGACAGTGACTCCAGCCACAGTGGAGAGAATAGTAGAAGATGTGTTCAGACAGCAGCAACAACAGCCTCCACAGCCACAACAGGAGACCCAGGAGAAGAACAGGACCAGGACCTGCTTGGCCTGTGGGCAGCCAAAGTCCCGTTACCTTGGAGACGGATCGACTATTCACTTTTTTTTTATTAGAGCGAGTCTGTCAAGTACTTTTACCGCTCTGCTAAGGTGCATCAGAAGTTCTCCAGTGAAGGCCTGACCAACCCCACGATGATGTTCCATGATTTTGCTGCCTCAGCTTTCTTTGAGAGGGAGCTGGAGGGAGCCGGGCAGAGAGGAGCAGAATGGAAGAGGCTGATGAGGGAGAGAGAGAAGAGAAAGGCAGAGCTGAGGACTCCCTCCGGAAGCCTCTGCAGATTCTGCCAGCTGCCACTGAAGCAGGGTCCAAGCAGTCCTCACATTCATGCTGGCTGTCCTGGAGTTCCTGGGAAGGACTTCTACTGTCCCTCAAAGCTGCTCTCACTGTACAGGGACCAGGGGTCGACCAAGGAACTGACATGGATGGAGTTCCACAGGTCTGCCTTCTATGAGGCTGAGAGGGACAGATGGCTGAATGAAAGGGCCAAGTGATATTTCATTGCACATACTGTACATAGTATTGTTATTACCATTAGAATTTATTTTTTGGTTCAATATTTTGAATTTCTGTAAATATCATTGAAGAATTTATATAAACGGGATGTTTTCATTTCTGGAAGCTACAAATGTGCATAAAATCAGTTTGTGCTTGTTTTATTTTTCGATTGTAAATATCTTTATTTACCAAATTGCTACATTGTGTATTTTTGAGTTTGTATGTTGTAAAGTGCTGAGTGTTTTATGTAGATGATATAAGATATTCTTTATTACTCTGCACTCCAGGGGCAATTCATAAGCCCAGACTTGCACAGTTATGTACAGTGTGACAGCAAAGTATTTAAATCTCTGGCTTATTTTATTATTTCCTTTTAAATAGTTCATCACTGTGTCTTTTATTCATGTTATTAAATACATTTTAAATATTAACTTCAAACACATTATTTTCCAATTATTCAGCAGATACATATTCGTCTGTGCTGTCTGAAAACAGCCTTGATGATCAACTTTCCAAGATTAGGTAGCATCGAAATTAAACATTATCAGACAACTGTGTCTAAATTGAGGTTATACAGAGTCTCCATTGATAAAAAGCCCACATGACCATTTACTACCTCTTCATAAAATGGTCAACTGGTCCTTAAAAATAGCGATCAGGTGTCAAATCATTTCATAACATATGACAAAGAATAGAAAACAGAAGACAAAAACACAGCTGAAAACCTCTATCATAATTGTCTCCATCGGGGATCGAACCCACGTCTGGCTGGCACGGCTCTATGGCTCTTCGCTGCTGGCCCCCGCGAGCAGAACTGGAATCATGTCAGTGAGTGAGGAGTGTCCCTGTAGCTCCACCTAGTGGGAGAAGACAGCAAAAACAAAGCCGAAGGAATGAAAATCTGATTCAACAAATGAAATGGAGCAAGAATAAAGTCATTTTCATCTCCATCAACATAAAAAACTGTTTCCCAGGCTGCCTGTACTGAACTGTATCATGTATTTTGCACTTTTTGGGGCGTTTTATTCTTCATGGCTGAATTTTTCGGTCGATATTTCTATTTTCTACTGTATCTATTTCGATACTGTTTTGCATTTGAGTGAAATACATATTGACACAGGGGGAGACAAAGTGTATTGAATGTGCAGCAGCAGTTGGCAGTGAAGCTTATTTTCACACACATTGTATGATATTGCACTTTTCTGCTTTTGAAATTTTGTTTGAAAATCTTACTGCTCTGTTTTTCTTTCCTAAATTCCTCTCTTTTTCCTTTTCATTCTATTTGAATTTCATTCTATTTCCATTCTATTACTAATAGAATGAAAATAGAATGAAATTAATTAGGTGATATATTGAGTCTGTTTTTATTCTCAGAGATGTTTGTCCAGTTTCCATTCCACTGTGTGTCTCTATGTACAGCAGAAATGACAAAGCAGCTCACTTTGACTTTGATCATGATAAAATCATGATGATTGTAGGAACGTTACCTGATCAGCATCAGGTTCTGTTTGTTTGGTTTTTCGCTTTCTTTTTTCTCTTCTCTTCGTCTTTTCTTTGTCTACTTTTGTGCTGGACTTTATGACATCTTAAGACTTTTTCATCAGGTCAGCATCAGGTCAGTTGATAGTGTGAAAACTGCTATAATCACCCTAATTCATTGAAAAGACGGAGACCTGCAGCAGTGAGGCATCTGTCGACCTGGATCACTGATCAGTGTTCATGTGAAGTTCTCGACAAAATTCTGGTCTCCAGGATGGAGCTTGGTTTTTTTAATTCCTAAACTTTATATAATGTATTTTGCACATATAGTCAAAACAATATGATTATTTGCAAGGGAGCGAAAAAAGCCAAAACGCTTGTACAAATGCTGCTCCCACACAAACTCAAAGTGAAGAGAAGAAATGACCATGAAAAAATCTTACATGGAAAGATGTCATAAAGTCCAGCACAGAAGGAGAAAAAGAAAAGATGAGGAGAAGAGAAAAAAAGAAAGGGAAAAACCAAACAAACAGAAGTCCTACAAATATTCATTCATTCTCTGCCGCTGGTCCCTTTCGGGGTCTCGGGTGGCTGGAGCCGATACCAGCTGCTATGGGCGAAGACGGGATATGCCCTGGACAGGTCGCCAGTCTGTCCCAGGGCTGACATATATATACATACAACCATTCACTCACACAATCATACCTGTGGGCAATTTATTTTAGAGTGACCAATTAACCTGACATGCATGTTTTTGGACCGTGGGAGGAAGCCGGAGTACCCGGAGAGAACCCACGCACACACTGGGATAACATGCAAACTCCACACAGAAAGGACTGAGCCCTGGCCGGTATTTGAACCCAGGACCTTGCTTGCGCTGAGGAGCGATGCCGAACATTAACGATCAGTGCCGGGCAGCGCGGAGGACGAGGAGCGCGGTGCGACGGACCGCTGCACAGCGGGGCACACGGAACACAGAGCGTCGTGGCGCCCCTTGTACGACCGCGGCGCCCCCCTCGGGACGTGGCGCCCTAGGCGGCCGCCTCGTTCGCCTATGCCTGGAGCCGGCCCTGAACATGTAACATCATCTGATAATCTTCACAGGCTGCTTCAGCTCATGAGGCAAACTTTTGTCTTTTGAATAAAAAGGAAGAAGTTCACCCTTTTGGGAGTGCTTATAACTACACATATATTTTAGCAGGTCTTGAGCAGATGGAGCCTGCTCAAAACTGAGATTCTCCAACAGGATCACCATTTTAAAAAGAAAAAAGCTTCAAAAGTGAACACAGTCACCTAATTATGACGATCATAAGAGCTGCTTGGAGAGAGAAACAGGGGAGGAGATATGAATATGTAGAAATATGAAGCCCTTCTCCCGAGATAACTTTAAATGTTTGAGTTACACCCTTACTGTACTGATGCTATATTTTTCACGGTGTCAGGTGTTGTGTAAGGTCTGCTGTTTGTTATGAAGTGATGCATTACTGAATATTGAAAATATATTCTTTACAGGATATATTTGGTATGTACATATCCATAAAGTTCATATGGACACTTGTATGATGAATGTACAAACAGACCTCATGATTTGACGCTCTGTTGCTGCTGCACTTCCGTTGTGTTTTGTTCTATTGAGAGAACATTGTGCCATCCTATTGGTTCTGTTTGGATGTATGTGTGCTTGTGTTTTTTTTATGACAAATTTTATAAAAAAAGGAGTTAATGTCTCAGTCTATTCAGTCAGTCTTTAATATTTCGGTGAAAGTTGTAAAAAAACCCAACAAAATTAGATCAACTCCAACTATTCCAGGAGCGGCCAACAACCTGCAGTTCCGCCTGTGTCCAGTAGGTGTCAGTATGACGTGGCAGCTGTTTGTGATCCTCCAAGAAGCAATAAAGGGAGAGAAGAAGAGGCGTTCCCACATTTCAAACATGACAGCAGCGTTTGCTGCTACACGAAGGAAACATGTCTTCTTCTTCAGCGACAATGACTCCAGTCCAGGATTTGAGACGTTTTATTGAGGAGCGACTGAGAGCTGCTGTTGGAGAAATCTTTACCATGTTTGGAGAAATGGTCTGTCAGTGTGAGGCAGAGATTGGGCGTCAACGCAGACTGTTGGAAATCAGCAAGAACCCTCAACTCAAGGTGTCAATAACAGGTATGGAAACGTGTGAATGAACACATGAATCTATCTGACTGCTGGAGGATCACTACATTTCTTTAACAGGAGTGATTTTAAAGCAGTTGTTGCTGTTTACAAAAGGAAGAAGTCTGAGCTAACATGCTAACCTGTGCATGATGTGTGCAGCTTCAATGGTGGTGCAAAGCAGATTACTGTATAATCCTTCAGAATAATGATGTGTTGAAGTGTTGCTGGAAAAAAATCTGAAGCTTGCTCACTCGTACTGTGGGAGCGGGGGGTGGGGGGGGGGGGATTGTTAAGAATTTAGTGATTCCAATTCCATTATCAATAGTGCTTATCGGTACGATTCCTTATCAATTCTCATTGAATGAGAAATGAAATAATACAAATGGGGTGTTTGCATTAACTCTTTAATATCTTCATCCTGAACAGAAGAAAAAAATATCAATGTCATGAAAACTTTGCAAACTGCAAGTAGCCCCAGTTTCATCTTTTGGTGTGAAATACAGCCAAACTCTGGAGCTTCTTCCTGACGCCAGGTTGGAAAGCTCAAAACCAAACTACACCGGCCTCACACTGGATGTCCTTGCGTGTCTGGTCCAGCTCTGCAGCACTGTCACTCACACAGCCTCAGTGTGTCTGCTGTCAGCTGATGGAGGTTGCCGGACCTGCCACAAAGATAACGTTAAAACCATTTTATCACTGGTCACCAGTTGACAAGGAAACCGGTTAATTCAAAACAGCACATTTACTGCTTTATCACTGTACAACATTCACATCCATCACATCATGACTTTGTCTTGTTTCCCTCCAGAGCGTCCCCAGCGCCACAGTGGTGACCAGAAGACGACTTCCAGTGTGGAGCAGGAGGAACATGAAACTCCACACATTAAAGAGGAGGAGGATCCTGTGGAGGTGACTGCGACTGATGGTGGTGGTGACGGTGACAAATCCCACCACTCTGAGAGAGACTTGACCACCCGGCAGCTAACTGCTGCTGCCGTGGAAATCTTCAGCGAGCTTGAACACACCATGGCCCGATATGAAGAGGAAATCGATCGTTGGCGCAGACTACTGGAAATCCTCTTGAACCCTCAAATCAAGTTACACAGAACAGGTACGGAGAAGTCTGAATGAACGCATGAATTGACTGCTTGAGGATCTCTGTCATTATGGCTAAACGTTTGGTTTATCCTCCGCAGACATAAACAGAATTTGTGTCTGTTGTGTTTTCAATATTTTAATCAGCTTTATTCAGCAGACTAGTAACTCCAAACACAGTCCCTCTTCTTGTCCACTTTCTACTTCAAGTCAACCACACCCTCTGGAGTGGAAGTGTAATCCCTGCAACAGCACAGCGTTACCCCGTGTTTCCACTGGACGCGACACAAATTTTGATGAGATTACATACAAAGTCCATGTAATGGTAAATGGACTCCACTTGTATAGTGCTTTTTACCCTGCGTGACAGAGCCCAAAGCGCTTCACACTGCAATATCACATTAACCCGTTCACACCACACTGGGTGGTGGTAAGCTACTATTGTAGCCACAGCTACCCTGGGGCAGACTGACGGAAGCGAAGCTGCCAATCTGCGCCATCGGCCCCTCCAATCACCACCAACCATTCACTCTCGCACTACTCTCACACTTTGGCAAGGTGGGTGAAGTGTCTTGCCCAAGGACACAACGACAGTTTTATGCCTGCGGGAGCGGGGATCAAATCGCCAACCTTCCGGTTATGAGACGACCCGCTCTACCAACTGAGCTACTGTCGCCCCATACTGAGCTGCTGTCGCCCCATAATGTAATGACGCGATTGCCGCTCAATCTTGAGCGGTGGGCGACGGGCGGGAACAGATGGCGCGGCGGGTGGCCAGCGCGAGCGTTTCCAGCAAAAAATTGGCACGTCCATCGACTTGCACTGCCACTTGCCACCGCTCGATGATCACCGCCCGCCGCTTCATCTCTAGACGCTTGTCGCTCGACTTGAAATAATTGAATTTTTCAAGCGAATTCGCGCCAGGACAGCCTATCAGCGTGGAGGTCTTCACGGACGTGCTGACGTAGGGCATGCAGGGCTCCGACCATGCAAAGCAGTTGGCGTGATGCCAAGGCGTGCGGCGTGCGCGATCTCATTTGTGGAGCGCTTCAGGTGGAAACCGGGCGTCAGCCTGAAGTAGCGCTGGAACCGGCCTTTGTCCAGGCGCAGCTCCTGCAGAAGACGGTGGAACTCAACAAGCTCATACCGCCTCCGCAGGATAGCATGTATCCAGAAGCCAGAGCTGACTTCCCCATGCCAAATACAGAGCAGCGATGGTGGCAGTCGGAGCAATCTCCATCTTTATTTGTAAAAGCACTTTTCATATTCATAAAAACAAAGCAAAGTGCTGAACAGCAAAAACAAAAAAAGAACAAAAGCCGCACCATCGATCAGCATGTGCGGACGGACGGACGGACGGACTGACTGACTGACTGACTGACTGACATCGTTGTGAGGACACTCATTGACATAATGCATTTCCTGGCCCCTAACCATCAAAAATAAATGCCTAACCCTAACCTATGCCCTACACCTAAGCTAAACCCAATTGTAACCCTAAATCAAAAACCAAGTCTTAACCCTCAAAAAGGTCAAAAAAGGCCTGTCGAAAAGTGAGGACCGGCAAAAATGTCTTCACTTTGTTGGTGGAAAACGAATTTTGGTACTTACTTTTGGGTATGTACAAGAACACACACACACACACACACACACACTCCCATGTTCGACAGTGAAATGATTGGCGAGCTTGGAGTGACGTGATGACGCGGTAAGGGTTTTTTGCATATTTGTACCAGCAATGACACTCGCGCATCTGGCGTGGCGCGATTTCATTTGTCCTGCGAATGCTGTCGCGTTCATCGCATCCGGTGGAAACACGGCCTTAGACGTTAGGAAACACAGCATTTTCTTTTTCCCACAAGGAAATATTCCTTCTCAACTCAAACTGAAATAGCTGCCAGAAGTGTAAAAATGTACGTTCACTGCTCATCCAAGGTGCTCATCAAGCAATAACGATTAAAGGCTGTCAACTTGACACCTGTCCGCCTCCTCTTTTGACGACTTCCACAGTCCGCTATTTTTAAAACGTTAATGAAAGTTTTCAGTGTCACCACTTGAATCACAGTTTATTTATTTTATTATTTATTTATTTTTTTATCTGGAACTGTGAAAGTAATCTTTTATCTTGTACTTGTTTTGTCCCTGTAGAGTTCCCACAGCATCATGATGGAAGGGAGGAGCAGCTCTATGAACAGGACACAAAATTTTGTCAAGAACAGGGAAAACAAGAAACTCTACAGATCCATGAAGAAGAAGAACCAGAACCTACGCAGATCAAAGAGGAAGAAGAAGAAGAACCAGGACCTCCGCAGATCAAAGAGGAAGAAGAAGAAGAACCAGGACCTCCGCAGATCAAAGAGGAAGAAGAAGAACCAGGACCTCCGCAGATCAAAGAGGAAGAAGAAGAACCAGGACCTCCGCAGATCAAAGAGGAAGAAGAAGAAGAACCAGGATCTCCGCAGGTCAAAGAGGAAGAAGAAGAACCAGGACCTTCACAGATCAAAGAGGAAGAAGAAGAACCAGGACCTCCGCAGATCAAAGAGGAAGAAGAAGAACCAGGACCTTCACAGATCCAGGAGGAAGAAGAACAAGAATCAGGAATTCAACAGTTTACAGACGACCTGGAGAAACCACAATCTCCACAGGAAACATGTGGTGCAATTGTCTGTAAAAAAAACAAAATATGTCGGAAGGGACGAAGGGTCAGTGGTAAGAAGAAACCCATGAGAACTCAGACAGGTGAGAAGCCACATCTTTGTGAAAAATGTGGGAAATGTTTCAGTCATCAGAGCAATTTCTTGGTCCATATGAGAATTCACACAGGTGAGAAGCCACATTCTTGTGATACATGTCGGAAAAGTTTCAGTCAACTGAGTAATTTGTTGGTCCACAAAAGAATTCACACTGGTGAGAAGCCACATTCTTGTGATACATGTAGGAAAAGTTTCAGTCAACTGAGTAATTTGTTGGTCCACAAGAGAATTCACACTGGTGAGAAGCCACATCCTTGTAACACATGTGGGAAACGTTTCAGTCAACTGAGTAATTTGTTGGTCCACAAGAGAATTCACACTGGTGAGAAGCCACATACTTGTGACACATGTGGGAGAAGTTTCAGTAAACTGAGTAATTTGTTGGTCCACAAAAGAATTCACACAGGTCGGAAGCCACATCCTTGTGAAACATGTGGGAAAAGTTTCAGTACACGGGGTAATTTGTTGGTCCACAAGAGAATTCACACAGCTGAGAAGCTGTATCCTTGTGAAACATGTGGGAGCAGATTCGCTCATCGCAAATCATTTCTGCGCCACCTGGAAAGCCACACCAAGATGAGTTCATGAAAGATTCTATTGGAGATCTCACTGGAAGTCTAGCTTAATCCCGAAATGATAAGATCACCACTTGAAAGAAAACATTGCTCATTTAGAAAGTGTTCAGACTGTTCTTTGTTTTGATTTTTGTTTTTTTTTCTTTATCAATTATTTGTTTGTGAAATTTCAAGAAATGGAATTAAAATTTTAACACGAATCCAATGAGTTTTGGTATTCCTGCATCAGAACCCCTGCTGGTGAAACTTGCTGTCATGCGTTAAATGTGGGGAAAACAATTTTAATGATAAAGTCAGAGACACAAATAAGCTTTGCATTCTTTGTAAGTTTCAAACTTTGATGGTGATCGGTTGGTGATGATTCCTAAAAGAGGTTTATTGTAAACGACTGGAACCACTGTGCAGGAATAGAACACACTAAAGCACCAGACAACACGGGCACCACTCACACCGTAACACCACCTGGATGGATGCCCCGCCCCCTTCCGTGTAACAGCATGGATGGAAATCATGACCGAGCGGGGATGGTAAGTTAGTTTATTAAAACCCATTTAAATTTAAATCGCAACGCAATTTAAGGCACTTCAAGTTTCCAGAAACTCATTCAACATTTTTTTTTTAAGTTTCTCAGAACTTTTAATGATTTCCTTTCACTGTATTGTTGGTTTCTAGTGCTTATCTTGAAGTTTTGTTTATGTTGACTGGCGTTTGGAGAGTGTTCGACAGTTTTGTTACTGTTGTTGCTCGCTGTGGAGCATGGAATTATTGTCTATACTTTCACATTTTATTACATTTCCATCGACAGGATGTCGGTACGAAGAAGTCCATGTTGGTGGCTCAGAAGGGCCAACGCAATAATGCAACAGCAAAAAGTCACAAAATGCAGAGCGAGGAGCAAAGAAAATGTATGCTGGACACCTTGTTGAGAGGCGTGCCTGAAGCGCCACCATCTTACTGAGGTGGAGGAGCAGCAGTGCATCCACGGAGGTAAGAGGCTTTCTTTCATCTTCAAGTGGAATTACTGTTTTGGTCCGAATATAGGATGACTCTCATTATAAGAAGACCCATATTTTTCAAATATCATTTCGTCAAAATAAAAATATGTTGAAGACAACAAGGTTACTCATTAAACAATTTTTTTTCATACAATTATTCTAAACTCAAAACCTCACGACAGAGAAAACATTTCACGTAATTTCTGATAAAAAAAATATTGGTGCAGCATTAAATTAAACAACAATTGAGTAGCCTCAAAGGTTCAATAACTGCATTAATTGTGTAAATAACTTTATAAACATCAAATTCAAGTTCTGTTCAACTTCAAGAACATCAACAATTCAGTCTAATACTGTATATCTTGGCCGCTTGGCAGTTGTTTGTTGACTCTGCTGATCACCATCAGTTTAAAGTTGGCATCAAAATTTCGCCTCTGTTGTTTGCTCATTTGTCTGGCGTTCGAGCCCCTTTGTTCCAGATGGTCACGTTCCTCCATTTTTCTTCAGATCACCGTCACGCCTTTTCCACTGAAACTAACAAACTGCAGTTAATTCCTTTCCCACTGCCTGCAGACCCGAGCCGAATCGCCCGCAGGCGGACTGTGTGGCTGAATTTTCCCACGCTGAGGGTGTCCCATGTTGATGACATCATCAGCGTGACGGAGCAAAGCGAAAGTAAACAATGCACAAGAGCTCAGTCCCGGCGACTAGGAGTGGGCGATACTCCAGATTGTATTTTACATATAAAACACGTAGCAGTTTCGCCGTCTGATGCTGTAAAGTAGCCCCTAACAATTCCTGCTCCTCTTTCTCATCTTTGCCATTCATGAGCCAGATCAGCGGCAGGAGCGGGGGAGGGGCACATTGAGCCTGCGTGAGTTGAGAGAGAGAGGACTCGCTATTTTTAATTACCTTACCAGGACAATAAAACACGGGACCAAGATTTCAACTGTTGTGTTCTGAACTGCACTGTTTTGGCCTGGCTGGGCTTCCGTAGTACAATGGGACGTGTCTGGGGGCATTAGTTAGCGACCCCACTTTTTTGTCTGTAACCTGTTGGCAACTGAGAAGTAAAGTCCTCCGTGTTAACCCGAAACTCATCTCTCCGTCTCCTTCAGTATGTAAGTCCAAGTCTTGTACAATCCGTATGGGACATAACAATTAACTGGCGACGAGGGTCGGCGAGTCTGCGCGTCTGGAAGTGTTTTTCTGGGGAGTCGGTTGTTTGCTACCTAGCTTAGCCTGAGCTAGCGTTGCTTCTGCACGTCGTGTTGGGATATCGGCGCTGTTTTTTTTGTTGTTGTTTTTTTTGCGGATTGGGAGGAAGAAAAGGAGCAGCAAATGCCGCTGACAGGAGCATTTGGCTCATTTGATGAAACTGTGGAGACTTGGAGTGCTTACACCGAACGGTTTGAGTTTTTTGTCGTAGCTAATGACATTAAATCAGACAAAGTGGTGGCAACCTTCCTCAGTGTTGTTGGTACTAAAACATTTAGTTTGCTGAGGGACTTGGTCCAACCACATAAGCCAAGTGATTATTCCTACGAGGAGATTGTGAAAACACTAACTGGACATTTTAGCCCCAAGCCATTAATCATAGCAGAGCGGTTCAGATTCCACAAGAGGAATCAAGAGGAGGGTGAATCCATCACACAGTACGTTGCAGTGCTCAGAAAGATGACAGAGCATTGTCAGTTTGGTGCAGCATTAAACGACTCTTTGCGTGATCGGCTGGTGTGTGGACTACGGAGTGAGGCAATACAGAAGCGCCTGCTCACAGAAGAGAATCTCTCATTCAAGACAGCGGTAGACACTGCTATATCCATGGAGCTGGCTGCCAAGGAAGCTATGCAGTTAGGGGCTACAATGAGAGTGCACAGTGTAGCCACTGCCTCTGCTCATCAGAAAGATGACACACAGGCATGTTACCGTTGCGGAAAACGGGACCACCAGCCAGCAGACTGCTGGGCGAAGGAGCTCCGATGCTGAAGCTGCGACAAAAGAGGTCATATTGAGCGAGTCTGTAGAGCTAAAAGAGAGAAAGCAACGAAGGACACTTACAGAGAAAAGGAAAAGATGGGTAAAAGAAATACAGATGGATGGAGATCAAAGAAGAAACTGCATGCGGTAAGACAGGAACATACCAGCAGCAGTGAATCCAACTCAGAAGAGGAGGTACCAGTAAAGGTGTTGACGGTAAAAGGAGGCACAGCGGGCTACAGTGTCACCCCACAGTTGGAGGGAAAGCCGATTAAAATGGAAATAGATACCGGGGCGGCAGTATCGTTGATGTCAGAGAAACTGTTCAAGAAAAAGTTCACTCATACGCCACTGACCAAAGCAAAAATCATCTTAAAAACATACACGGGTGAGACTGTGCCCATGGCTGGCAAAGCAGACGTCCTTGTAGAACTGAACGGACAAAAAGCGACGCTTCCACTCTACGTGGTCAAGGGAGATTACCCAGCACTGATGGGCAGGCCGTGGCTGGAAGTAATGCGTCTAGACTGGAGGGCAGTCAACGTGGTGTCAACGGCGCCTACCAGACTAGCAGCAGTTTTGAAGCGACATGCAGCTGTGTTTAACGACGAGCTGGGGAACATGAAAGGAATCACCGTCAAACTACAAGTCAAACCCGACACCAAACCACGCTTTATGAAGGCCAGAACTGTCCCCTACGCACTACAGCCGAAAGTGGACGCGGAAATTGAGAGACTGGTCAACATAGGAGTCATGGAACCAGTACCCCACAGCGAATGGGCCACTCCGGTGGTCCCGGTAATCAAGAAAGATGGATCAGTCCGCCTGTGTGGGGACTTCAAAATGACAGTGAACCCTGCGCTGACTGTGGAACAATACCCCCTCCCAGTGATCGAGGACCTGTTCGCCGGGTTGGCTGGGGGAAAAACATTCAGTAAAATAGACCTGAATCAGGCCTACCTCCAGATGTCAGTTGAAGCAGAGTCACAGGAGCTCCTTACCATCACCACCCACAGGGGGCTCTACAGATACCGTCGCCTGCCGTTCGGCATCACCTCAGCACCAGCAGTGTTTCAGAGGGCCATGGACCAGGTCTTGAGTGATCTGTCTGGCATACAGTGTTATCTTAACGATATCCTGGTGACTGGTAAAAACGAAGAAGAACACCTGGTGAACCTGGACAACACGCTGAGGAGACTCAAAGACTATGGCCTACGTGTTCGCGAGGACAAGTGTGACTTCTTCAAGCCGGCAGTAGAGTATCTGGGCCACGTCATTGACGCAGACGGACTTCACACTGCACCTTCGAAGGTGACCGCTATCACCGACACCCCTGCTCCGGAGAACATGGGACAGCTGAGGTCCTTTCTTGGACTTCTTAACTATTACGGCAAGTTCATTCCACATCTGGCTACGCAGTTGCAGCCCTTGCACGAGCTGCTGAAGGCGGGAAACGCCTGGTCGTGGTCAAAAGAGTGTGAGGTGGCATTTAACACGGCCAAATCAGCTCTGACAGACAAGACGGTGTTGACACACTTCGACCAGTCCCTGCCGCTGCAACTTGCCTGTGACGCGTCCCCATATGGGGTGGGGGCTGTTGTGTCCCACATCACACCGACTGGTGAGGAAAAGCCCATCGCGTTTGCTTCTCGGACATTGAGCAAGGCAGAAAAGAACTACCCACAAATAGAGAAGGAGGCGTTGAGCATCATCTTTGGAATAAAGAAATTCCACACATACCTGTACGGAAGGAGATTTACGTTGCTGACGGACCACCGTCCCCTGACATCCATCTTTGGTCCACATACGGGAGTGCCGACTCTGGCAGCGAGCCGCATGCAGCGCTGGGCGTTGCTCCTCAGCGCACACGACTATGACATCCGGTATCGACAGTCGGGGGCTCATGCCAACGCGGACAGTCTGTCACGGCTTCCCTTTCCTGAGCAGCCCAGGAACAGAGAACAGACTATTTTCTACTTTGAGGTGGTCGAGGGTGCTCCTGTGACAGCTCGCCAGGTCAGGAAGGAAACAAAGGGGGACCCCATCCTCTCCAGGGTGCTGGACCGAGTCATGAGGGGGGACATGTCACGTGTTACAGGGGCTCCGCCGGAGCTGCAGCCTTACTTTTTGCGGGGGGAAGGAGTTGACAGTGACTGCTGGATGCTTGCTCTGGGGAATGCGCGTCATAATTCCAAAAAAACTACGAGAATCGGTCCTGAGAGAGCTACACTCAGGTCACTGCGGCATCGTCAGGATGAAGGAGTTAGCCCGCAGCTACTTCTGGTGGCCTGGATTAGACAACGACATCGAGTCAAAAGTCAAGTCATGCTCATCATGCCAAGTCATCAGAAACACGCCAAGTCTCGCACCGCTACACCCCTGGGACTGACCAGCATCCCCCTGGCAACATATACATTTGGATTTTGCGGGGCCCATCGAGGGAGTGATGCTGCTGGTGGCCGTGGACGCACACTCAAAGTGGCCAGAGGTGGCGGTCATGTCAAATATCACCTCGGAAAAGACCATTCAGACACTCAGGGAGATGTTCTGTCGATTTGGCCTACCAGAGCAGGTGGTCACGGATAACGGGCCCTCATTTGTGTCTAAGTAGATGGAAGATTTCCTGCAAAGCAATGGCATTAAGCACATCCTCTCCAGTCCATACCACCCCTCCAGCAACGGACTAGCGGAGAGAATGGTGCCAACGGTGAAACATGCTCTCAAAGCATCCAAAAGTGAGTCTCCCCTGAAGCAACGGCTTGACACCTTCCTCCTCAAGTATCGCAATACTCCCCACACAACGACTGGAACCTCACCAGCTTACCTTCTCATGAAGAGACGACTCCGGACACGCCTTGACCTGTTGCGCCCAGCCACACCTGAAACATCCGTTCACGAGAAGCAACAAAAACAGGTTGATCAGCGAGCCAAGAGGTCTAAAGACAGACAGTTTAGCGTGGGAGATGCCGTCCTAGCCCGCAACTACACCTCCAAAGAAAAGTGGACCTCCGCCACCGTTGTCCAGAAAACAGGGCCTGTTTCATACCATGTCCACACCCGAGACAATCAGACGTGGCGGAGACACGTGAACCAGTTACTGCCAGGTTCCGCGACACCCCCAGCTGTTGTGACCACCGATGAACTGACACCCAACCAGGGCAGTTTTCTCGCCCACAGTAGCTGTGCCTTCGCCACCTGCAGAGCCGGAAGCGCCTGAGTCTGCAGACCCTCCGGTGTTCGAGTCGACGCCAGAACCGGTACCTGTTCCAGAGCCGAGACGCAACCCTCCCAGGGACAGGAAACCTCCAGAGTGTTTTAGGTAGTCTAGTGCCAACCCTGGGAATAAGGGACAGAATAATGCCCTTTGGGTTTGGCGGGATGTTGAGGCAGTCTACCCTCACTCCCTATTAACCATAGTTCAGGTTAATGTTGAGTAGTATGAGAATGTGGACATTATCATTAAAGGGGGAGGAAATATGTTGTGTTCTGAACTGCACTGTTTTGGCCTGGTTGGGCTTCCGTAGTACAATGGGACGTGTCTGGGGGCATTAGTTAGCGACCCCCACTTTTTTGTCTGTAACCTGTTGGCAACTGAGAAGGAAAGTCCTCCGTGTTAACCCGAAACTCATCTCTCCGTCTCCTTCAGTATGTAAGTCCAAGTCTTGTACAATCCGTATGGAACATAACATCAACCAAATAAAAGAACAATTTTTATGAACTAACACAAGAATGCCACAAGAATGTAAACATTTAAATATAAATAATTTCTTTTCCCTTTTTCACTCCAAAAATTATAAAAACTAAAAATCTAACAATATAAAAAATTTAACTATCAGGAGTGCAACTAAAATTACTCATAGGTATTGATGAAAAATAAAGACAGTTGTGCAAAATACTTTAGGCTTTTTGCTCTTCTGTCAAAGAAGCCCTGAGGTCCCCTCTTTGGCCTTGGATATAGTGAGTAGTTCAATTAAAAAAAAAAAAAAAACTAAACTAAAAAATGCACAATAAATACTAAACCTTTAAAACACAGGTATGCTGGGTCAAGACAACCACACAGCATCTGGGTGGGGGGGGGGGTTCCATCTCATTTCAACAGACTGAATGAGCTTGTGCTCTGGAAATTTGTGTTGCTTTTGGATTTTCTCTGAGCTTCTCCATTGCATTTGTGCTGTGATGGAAAAATGCTACGATAGCACTGCACCTCTGCTGGATGTCTAAAAGCTCAGGGACGGCCCTTAATAGAGTCTTTCACAACGAGATTTATTATGTGCGCAAAAGACAGGTAATGTGCCCACCCTGCTTTGCGCACTGCAGCCACCATATTGGCATTGTTGTCTGTTATCACTGCCTGGATTTTCATAGTTATGTTCCATTTATCTGTAATTCTTTTTAACTCAGTGCAAATATTGTCGGCAGTGTGCTTCCCGGAAAAGGCACATGTTTCAAGCACATATGCTTGCATTTTCCCCGTTGTCGTCATAACAGACATGTCACAGTTAAATAAGGTTCTGTTGCTTCAGATGTCCACATGTTAGTTGTTGGCAGCATCCAGGCATTTCTTCACTTTTGAGCAACAGTCTCTATACAGTGAGGGAATTTGCTCTCCTGTGAAAAATTTGCGACTTGGCACCTTGTATCGATGATCAAGAGTCTCTTTAATAAGTTCTTCAAGCCGTCCTGTTTCCACCACAGACAGAGGATGTAGATTCCTTTACAATTCATTTCAGCAATGCCCCTTGTAATGTCCTTGGCTCTGGGCGAATCAGCTGGGTTAAAATAAACCCATGAGGGTTATCAAATTTAGCCACATTCATATTACAAGTTTAAGATAGGCTATTTATCTTTCCATGAGTATATAGTACATAGTTCCATGAACACAATCAGGATTTATTTTCAACTGACTAATATATGAAAATAGTTTAATCACTGTTAAAATGACATCTTTGATCACCAATTGCACCTTGATTGCAATATCTAATTGTGCTGTAAATACCAAAATCTTAACTTTCACTTCTATGAAACAGTTACCTGGATATTCCTGAGGCTTGTGTTGAAATGCACATTCACTGTATTCACTAAATCTTCCGCACATTTCCAAACCAGTTTTATTTTTTTACAGCCGATGATGTCCATAGTGACAATGATGATGGTGATGATGGTGACAAGGCTCTGACTGCTGGTGACTTCATTGTGAAGTTTGCAGGTGAAAATCCAATTCCTATAACTATGTTGGTTTGGTGGAGAATGTTGAAGATGACAAGATCAGTGCAAAGTTTCTAAAGCAGTTATAAGTGGTCTGTTGATGGAAGTCAATCTTCACAGTTAGAGAGAATGACGAAGGAGTCAATCCCTTGAGGTGATGTGCTGAAAAATTTCCACACCATAAAAGCGTGCTGATAGAGCCAGAAAGTGAGCCCAAGTTCATATTCCACTGCAGCATTGACAGTGGAATTTCCAGTCGGTCGAATGTGTGAACACATTCAGATGCAGATGCAGTTAGGTGCTCATTTTGGATTTTTATTTTGTTCTTAGCATGTGTTCATGTGGCACTCGGCCTTGTTGAAGCAAACTGCCCTTTTTTTGCTGTTAAAACTTTAAATTAACATTAAACAAGTACTTTTGTATAGAATGTGTCTGTTTTTATCCAGAATTATCATTTTTGATATTAAAATGACTCTTTTTTACTTCAGTTATCAGTGGCACAATTACCCCAGTGTATTCTGACTAATGGCACAAGTTACCAGGCACTTGGGGCAAGTTGTGCCACAAAACCACTTTTTTTTTTTCCAAAGCTATATTTCTCACACAGTTTAGTTAAGATCCAAAGTCATTGCTCCCAGGGATGCACAACATCCTAAACGATATGAACATATTTTAGTTGCAGGCATTCCTGTATCCCTTGTGTAAAAGGCACTTTAAGTAAAACTGGCACTACTTACCCCACTCTCCCCTATTGTTCAGTATATTTATTTTGTGTTGTTTTTCCTGTGCTTCGAAATTGTCTCCATCGGGGATCGAACCCACGTCTGGCTGGCACGGCTCTATGGCTCTTCACTGCTGGCCCCGCGAGCAGAACTGGAATCATGTCAGTGAGTGAGGAGTGTCCCTGTAGCTCCACCTAGTGGGAGAAGACAGCAAAAACAAAGCCGAAGGAATGAAAATCTGATTCAACAAATGAAATGGAGCAAGAATAAAGTTATTTTCACCTCCATCAACATAAAAAACTGTTTCCCAGGCTGCCTGTGCTGAACTGTATCATGTCTTTTGCACTTTTTTAGGGCGGTTTTATTCTTCATGGCTGAATTTTTCGGTCGATATTTCTATTTTCTACTGTATCTATTTCGATACTGTTTTGCATTTGAGTGAAATACATATTGGACACAGGGGGAGACAAAGTGTATTGAATGTGCAGCAGCAGTTGCAGTGAAGCTTATTTTCACACACATTGTATGATATGCACTTTTCTGGTTTTGATTTTTTTTTTTGAAAATCTTACTGCTCTGTTTTTTCTTTCCTAAATTCCTCTCTTTTTCCTTTTCATTCTATTTGAATTTCATTCTATTTTCATTCTATACTAATAGAATGAAAATAGAATGAAATTAATTAGGTGATATATTGCGCCTGTTTTTATTCTCAGAGATGTTTGTCCAGTTTCCATTCCACTGTGTGTCTGTATGTACAGCAGAATTGACAAAGCAGCTCACTTTGACTTTGATCATGATAAAATGATAAACATGAT